>NW_028134873.1:0-98000 GCF_964662115.1 Mustela nivalis | reverse complement strand
TCCACTGCCCTAATCTTCCCCGCGTGTCTCCTTAGCAGCCAGGCTTCCGTCGCTCTGCCATGACAGACGTGTGCCTTTCCTTAAGGCTCTTTCCACAGGCGCCACCCCGCTTCTCTCTCAGGCAGAGGGGATGCCCAGGCAAAGAGGATTTCGCTCCATGCGGGTTTATTACACCGTGCTGTGGAGACCAGCTCTGTCCAGCAGCAGGCAGCATCCCACAGACCCGACTCTGATTTCCCAAAGAATGCTGTGCTTTCCCAAGGGGATGCCCCGGCAAAGAGGCTTTCGCTCTATGCGGGTTTCTCCCATCGTGCTGCGAATACTAGGCTAAGGCAAGCAGCAAAAGCCGCCCACAGAACCAACTCTGATTTACCAGCGAGTGCTATGCTTTCGCAGATGTTGTCAGCTTGGCGCGAACCGCACTTCGCTGCTGCTTCCTCAGCAAGGCTTTGGTCGTTCGCTCTGTCGCGGCAGGGATGAAGAGCCCCGGGAGAGCTGGTGCCTCTTGGGCCTTGCATTCCCGGGCTCCCAGTTCGCGCCCCGGGTTCACCTTGCTAAGCCGAACTAAGCAGACACAGCCACAACCCTGCAGCAGCGTGCGTGGCCTAGCATGGCACTCTATGCCCATTACCATCTCCTGGCGTAGGTAAGGCTTTGCCTTTTGCTCCGTCGCTCAGGCAGACTCGAGATCTAGGCCAGTGCCTTCACCACAGGAGAGAGGAGGCGACAGGATCCCTGCACACGGCCCGTGCACTGGGATGGGGAACTGTGGGGGACTGTCTCCACTCCTTACCAGGCACACCACCTGCCACCCACAACACTGCCACATCTTGGTGGAAGACGGCATCTGACTGCCCGTTTCTCCATGGGTTTGTTTCTGCGAGTTCCGGGTATGGCACCTGGGGGCAAGCCCGACTGCCCTTGGGACAGGTGGCCTAGGAGATGCTCTCCCCTTGGGACCAGAGGCACAGGATAGGCCTGCCATCTGCCCAGACTCCTTCCTCAGAGTGGAGCACGCGCCCCTGCCCTAGTCGTCCCCTCATGTCTCCTTAGCAGCCAGGCTTCGATCTCTCCGCACAGGGAGCGGGTGACACTTGTCTTGCCACTGGCCTGCTGTTCGTGCCACGGCAGGCTATCCTGCTTCCCAAGCGTTTCCCGACCCCAAGGCCAAGGGCTCCTTCTCATCCCAGGGGGCGTCGTGCTGGGCCTTCCCCACACTTCCTCCTGGGGAGCGCGGTGACAGACTTGTGCGACCATGCTTCTCTCTCAGGCAGAGGGGATGGTAGGGCAAAGGGTATTTCGCTCCATGCGGGTATCTTCCACCGTGCTGCGGAGACTAGCTCAGGCAAGCAGCAGCAGCATCCCCAAACCCAACTCTGATTTCCCTACGAATGCTGTGCTTTCCCAGGGGAGATGCCCAGGCAAAGAGGCTTTCACTGTATGCGGGTTTCTCCCACCGCCATTTCTCCCACTGGGAGACTGAGCTCAGGCAAGCAGCAGCAGCCCGCCGAACATTTCTCAGCGAATGCTGTGCTTTCGCAGAGGCTTTGCCTTGCAGCGAACAGCACTTCGCCGCTGCTTCCTCAGCAAGGCTTCAGTTTCGTCAGGGAAGAAGAGCTGCGGTAGAGCTGGTGCCTCTTGGGCCTTGCTCTCCGGGGCTCCATGTTCGCGTCCCGGGTTCACACTGCCAGGCCGAACTAAGCGGACAGAGCCACAAAAGTGCAGCAGCGTGCGTTTCCTAGGATGGCACTCTATGCACACTAACATCTCCCGGGTAGGCATCGCTTGGCCTTTTACTCTGGCGCTCAGGAGGACTCGCGGACTTAGCCAGTGCTTTCCCCACAGGAAAGGAGAGGTGACAGGATCCCTGCACACCGCCCGTGCACTGAATAGGGAGCTTTGGGGGACTGTCCCCACTCCTTCCCCTTAAACCCCGTGCCTCCTCCAAGCTTCCACATCCTGGAGGAAGCCAGCATCTGATGGCCAGTTCTTTCTGGGAGTTGTTGCTCGAGTTCAGGGTAGGCGCCTGGTGGCAAGCCCATGTCTCCACCACGGATAGGTGGCCAAGGAGCTGCTGTCTCCTTGAGCCCAAAGGCTCAGGACAGGCATGCTTTCTGCCCAGACTCCTTCCTCAGAGTGGAGCCCTTTCCCCTGCCCTAATCTTCCCCTCGTGTCTCCTTAGCAGCCAGGCTTCCGTCGCTCTGCCGTGACAGACGTGTCGCTTTCCTTAAGGCTCTTTCCACAGGCGCCACCCCGCTTCTCTCTCAGGCAGAGGGGATGCCCAGGCAAAGAGTATTTCGTTCCATGCGGGTTTATTACACCGTGCTGTGGAAACTAGCTCCGGCAAGCAGCAGGCAGCATCCCACAGACCCAACTCTGATTTCCAATAGAATGCTGTGCTTTCCCAAGGGGATGCCCCGGCAAAGAGGCTTTCGCTCTATGCGGGTTTCTCCCATCGTGCTGCGAATACTAGGCTAAGGCAAGCAGCAAAAGCAGCCCACAGAACCAACTCTGATTTCCCAGCGAGTACTATGCTTTCGCAGATGTTGTCAGCTTGGCGCGAACCGCACTTCGCTGCTGCTTCCTCAGCAAGGCTTTGGTCGTTCGCTCTGTCGCGGCAGGGATGAAGAGCCCCGGGAGAGCTGGTGCCTCTTGGGCCTTGCATTCCTGGGCTCCCAGTTCGCGCCCGGGGTTCACCTTGCTAAGCCGAACTAAGCAGACACAGCCACAACCCTGCAGCAGCGTGCGTGGCCTAGCATGGCACTCTATGCCCATTACCATCTCCTGGCGTAGGTAAGGCTTTGCCTTTTGCTCCGTCGCTCAGGCAGACTCGGGGTCTAGGCCAGTGCCTTCACCACAGGAGAGAGGAGGCGACAGGATCCCTGCACACGGCCCGTGCACTGGGATGGGGAACTGTGGGGGACTGTCTCCACTCCTTACCAGGCACACCACCTGCCACCCACAACACTGCCACATCTTGGTGGAAGACGGCATCTGACTGCCCGTTTCTCCATGGGTTTGTTTCTGCGAGTTCAGGGTATGGCACCTGGGGGCAAGCCCGACTGCCCTTGGGACAGGTGGCCTAGGAGATGCTCTCCCCTTGGGACCAGAGGCACAGGACAGGCCTGCCATCTGCCCAGACTCCTTCCTCAGAGTGGAGCACGCGCCCCTGCCCTAGTCGTCCCCTCATGTCTCCTTAGCAGCCAGGCTTCGATCTCTCCGCACAGGGAGCGGGTGACACTTGTCTTGCCACTGGCCTGCTGTTCGTGCCACGGCAGGCTATCCTGCTTCCCAAGCGTTTCCCGACCCCAAGGCCAAGGGCTCCTTCTCATCCCAGGGGGCGTCGTGCTGGGCCTTCCCCACACTTCCTCCTGGGGAGCGCGGTGACAGACTTGTGCGACCATGCTTCTCTCTCAGGCAGAGGGGATGGTAGGGCAAAGGGTATTTCGCTCCATGCGGGTATCTTCCACCGTGCTGCGGAGACTAGCTCAGGCAAGCAGCAGCAGCATCCCCAAACCCAACTCTGATTTCCCTACGAATGCTGTGCTTTCCCAGGGGAGATGCCCAGGCAAAGAGGCTTTCACTGTATGCGGGTTTCTCCCACCGCCATTTCTCCCACTGGGAGACTGAGCTCAGGCAAGCAGCAGCAGCCCGCCGAACATTTCTCAGCGAATGCTGTGCTTTCGCAGAGGCTTTGCCTTGCAGCGAACAGCACTTCGCCGCTGCTTCCTCAGCAAGGCTTCAGTTTCGTCAGGGAAGAAGAGCTGCGGTAGAGCTGGTGCCTCTTGGGCCTTGCTCTCCGGGGCTCCATGTTCGCGTCCCGGGTTCACACTGCCAGGCCGAACTAAGCGGACAGAGCCACAAAAGTGCAGCAGCGTGCGTTTCCTAGGATGGCACTCTATGCACACTAACATCTCCCGGGTAGGCATCGCTTGGCCTTTTACTCTGGCGCTCAGGAGGACTCGCGGACTTAGCCAGTGCTTTCCCCACAGGAAAGGAGAGGTGACAGGATCCCTGCACACCGCCCGTGCACTGAATAGGGAGCTTTGGGGGACTGTCCCCACTCCTTCCCCTTAAACCCCGTGCCTCCTCCAAGCTTCCACATCCTGCAGGAAGCCAGCATCTGATGGCCAGTTCTTTCTGGGAGTTGTTGCTCGAGTTCAGGGTAGGCGCCTGGTGGCAAGCCCATGTCTCCACCACGAATAGGTGGCCAAGGAGCTGCTGTCTCCTTGAGCCCAAAGGCCCAGGACAGGCATGCTTTCTGCCCAGACTCCTTCCTCAGAGTGGAGCCCTTTCCCCTGCCCTAATCTTCCCCTCATGTCTCCTTAGCAGCCAGGCTTCCGTCGCTCTGCCGTGACAGACTGTGGCTTTCCTTAAGGCTCTTTCCACAGGCGCCACCCCGCTTCTCTCTCAGGCAGAGGGGATGCCCAGGCAAAGAGTATTTCGCTCCATGCGGGTTTATTACACCATGCTGTGGAAACTAGCTCCGGCAAGCAGCAGGCAGCATCCCACAGACCCGACTCTGATTTCCCAAAGAATGCTGTGCTTTCCCAAGGGGATGCCCCGGCAAAGAGGCTTTCGCTCTATGCGGGTTTCTCCCATCGTGCTGCGAATACTAGGCTAAGGCAAGCAGCAAAAGCAGCCCACAGAACCAACTCTGATTTCCCAGCGAGTGCTATGCTTTCGCAGATGTTGTCAGCTTGGCGCGAACCGCACTTCGCTGCTGCTTCCTCAGCAAGGCTTTGGTCGTTCGCTCTGTCGCGGCAGGGATGAAGAGCCCCGGGAGAGCTGGTGCCTCTTGGGCCTTGCATTCCCGGGCTCCCAGTTCGCGCCCGGGGTTCACCTTGCTAAGCCGAACTAAGCAGACACAGCCACAACCCTGCAGCAGCGTGCGTGGCCTAGCATGGCACTCTATGCCCATTACCATCTCCTGGCGTAGGTAAGGCTTTGCCTTTTGCTCCGTCGCTCAGGCAGACTCGGGGTCTAGGCCAGTGCCTTCACCACAGGAGAGAGGAGGCGACAGGATCCCTGCACACGGCCCGTGCACTGGGATGGGGAACTGTGGGGGACTGTCTCCACTCCTTACCAGGCACACCACCTGCCACCCACAACACTGCCACATCTTGGTGGAAGACGGCATCTGACTGCCCGTTTCTCCATGGGTTTGTTTCTGCGAGTTCCGGGTATGGCACCTGGGGGCAAGCCCGACTGCCCTTGGGACAGGTGGCCTAGGAGATGCTCTCCCCTTGGGACCAGAGGCACAGGACAGGCCTGCCATCTGCCCAGACTCCTTCCTCAGAGTGGAGCACGCGCCCCTGCCCTAGTCGTCCCCTCATGTCTCCTTAGCAGCCAGGCTTCGATCTCTCCGCACAGGGAGCAGGTGACACTTTTCTTGCCACTGGCCTGCTGTTCGTGCCACGGCAGGCTATCCTGCTTCCCAAGCGTTTCCCGACCCCAAGGCCAAGGGCTCCTTCTCATCCCAGGGGGCGTCGTGCTGGGCCTTCCCCACACTTCCTCCTGGGGAGCGCGGTGACAGACTTGTGCGACCATGCTTCTCTCTCAGGCAGAGGGGATGGTAGGGCAAAGGGTATTTCGCTCCATGCGGGTATCTTCCACCGTGCTGCGGAGACTAGCTCAGGCAAGCAGCAGCAGCATCCCCAAACCCAACTCTGATTTCCCTACGAATGCTGTGCTTTCCCAGGGGAGATGCCCAGGCAAAGAGGCTTTCACTGTATGCGGGTTTCTCCCACCGCCATTTCTCCCACTGGGAGACTGAGCTCAGGCAAGCAGCAGCAGCCCGCCGAACATTTCTCAGCGAATGCTGTGCTTTCGCAGAGGCTTTGCCTTGCAGCGAACAGCACTTCGCCGCTGCTTCCTCAGCAAGGCTTCAGTTTCGTCAGGGAAGAAGAGCTGCGGTAGAGCTGGTGCCTCTTGGGCCTTGCTCTCCGGGGCTCCATGTTCGCGTCCCGGGTTCACACTGCCAGGCCGAACTAAGCGGACAGAGCCACAAAAGTGCAGCAGCGTGCGTTTCCTAGGATGGCACTCTATGCACACTAACATCTCCCGGGTAGGCATCGCTTGGCCTTTTACTCTGGCGCTCAGGAGGACTCGCGGACTTAGCCAGTGCTTTCCCCACAGGAAAGGAGAGGTGACAGGATCCCTGCACACCGCCCGTGCACTGAATAGGGAGCTTTGGGGGACTGTCCCCACTCCTTCCCCTTAAACCCCGTGCCTCCTCCAAGCTTCCACATCCTGGAGGAAGCCAGCATCTGATGGCCAGTTCTTTCTGGGAGTTGTTGCTCGAGTTCAGGGTAGGCGCCTGGTGGCAAGCCCATGTCTCCACCACGGATAGGTGGCCAAGGAGCTGCTGTCTCCTTGAGCCCAAAGGCCCAGGACAGGCATGCTTTCTGCCCAGACTCCTTCCTCAGAGTGGAGCCCTTTCCCCTGCCCTAATCTTCCCCTCATGTCTCCTTAGCAGCCAGGCTTCCGTCGCTCTGCCATGACAGACGTGTGGCTTTCCTTAAGGCTCTTTCCACAGGCGCCACCCCGCTTCTCTCTCAGGCAGAGGGGATGCCCAGGCAAAGAGGATTTCGCTCCATGCGGGTTTATTACACCGTGCTGTGGAGACCAGCTCTGTCCAGCAGCAGGCAGCATCCCACAGACCCGACTCTGATTTCCCAAAGAATGCTGTGCTTTCCCAAGGGGATGACCCGGCAAAGAGGCTTTCGCTCTATGCGGGTTTCTCCCATCGTGCTGCGAATACTAGGCTAAGGCAAGCATCAAAAGCCGCCCACAGAACCAACTCTGATTTCCAAGCGAGTGCTATGCTTTCGCAGATGTTGTCAGCTTGGCGCGAACCCCACTTCGCTGCTGCTTCCTCAGCAAGGCTTTGGTCGTTCGCTCTGTCGCGGCAGGGATGAAGAGCCCCGGGAGAGCTGGTGCCTCTTGGGCCTTGCATTCCCGGGCTCCCAGTTCGCGCCCGGGGTTCACCTTGCTAAGCCGAACGTAGCAGACACAGCCACAACCCTGCAGCAGCGTGCGTGGCCTAGCATGGCACTCTATGCCCATTACCATCTCCTGGCGTAGGTAAGGCTTTGCCTTTTGCTCCGTCGCTCAGGCAGACTCGGGGTCTTGGCCAGTGCCTTCACCACAGGAGAGAGGAGGCGACAGGATCCCTGCACACGGCCCGTGCACTGGGATGGGGAACTGTGGGGGACTGTCTCCACTCCTTACCAGGCACACCACCTGCCACCCACAACACTGCCACATCTTGGTGGAAGACGGCATCTGACTGCCCGTTTCTCCATGGGTTTGTTTCTGCGAGTTCCGGGTATGGCACCTGGGGGCAAGCCCGACTGCCCTTGGGACAGGTGGCCTAGGAGATGCTCTCCCCTTGGGACCAGAGGCACAGGATAGGCCTGCCATCTGCCCAGACTCCTTCCTCAGAGTGGAGCACGCGCCCCTGCCCTAGTCGTCCCCTAATGTCTCCTTAGCAGCCAGGCTTCGATCTCTCCGCACAGGGAGCGGGTGACACTTGTCTTGCCACTGGCCTGCTGTTCGTGCCACGGCAGGCTATCCTGCTTCCCAAGCGTTTCCCGACCCCAAGGCCAAGGGCTCCATCTCATCCCAGGGGGCGTCGTGCTGTGCCTTCCCCACACTTCCTCCTGGGGAGCGCGGTGACAGACTTGTGCGACCATGCTTCTCTCTCAGGCAGAGGGGATGGTAGGGCAAAGGGTATTTCGCTCCATGCGGGTATCTTCCACCGTGCTGCGGAGACTAGCTCAGGCAAGCAGCAGCAGCATCCCCAAACCCAACTCTGATTTCCCTACGAATGCTGTGCTTTCCCAGGGGAGATGCCCAGGCAAAGAGGCTTTCACTGTATGCGGGTTTCTCCCACCGCCATTTCTCCCACTGGGAGACTGAGCTCAGGCAAGCAGCAGCAGCCCGCCGAACATTTCTCAGCGAATGCTGTGCTTTCGCAGAGGCTTTGCCTTGCAGCGAACAGCACTTCGCCGCTGCTTCCTCAGCAAGGCTTCAGTTTCGTCAGGGAAGAAGAGCTGCGGTAGAGCTGGTGCCTCTTGGGCCTTGCTCTCCGGGGCTCCATGTTCGCGTCCCGGGTTCACACTGCCAGGCCGAACTAAGCGGACAGAGCCACAAAAGTGCAGCAGCGTGCGTTTCCTAGGATGGCACTCTATGCACACTAACATCTCCCGGGTAGGCATCGCTTGGCCTTTTACTCTGGCGCTCAGGAGGACTCGCGGACTTAGCCAGTGCTTTCCCCACAGGAAAGGAGAGGTGACAGGATCCCTGCACACCGCCCGTGCACTGAATAGGGAGCTTTGGGGGACTGTCCCCACTCCTTCCCCTTAAACCCCGTGCCTCCTCCAAGCTTCCACATCCTGCAGGAAGCCAGCATCTGATGGCCAGTTCTTTCTGGGAGTTGTTGCTCGAGTTCAGGGTAGGCGCCTGGTGGCAAGCCCATGTCTCCACCACGGATAGGTGGCCAAGGAGCTGCTGTCTCCTTGAGCCCATAGGCTCAGGACAGGCATGCTTTCTGCCCAGACCCATTCCTCAGAGTGGAGCCCTTTCCACTGCCCTAATCTTCCCCGCGTGTCTCCTTAGCAGCCAGGCTTCCGTCGCTCTGCCATGACAGACGTGTGCCTTTCCTTAAGGCTCTTTCCACAGGCGCCACCCCGCTTCTCTCTCAGGCAGAGGGGATGCCCAGGCAAAGAGGATTTCGCTCCATGCGGGTTTATTACACCGTGCTGTGGAGACCAGCTCTGTCCAGCAGCAGGCAGCATCCCACAGACCCGACTCTGATTTCCCAAAGAATGCTGTGCTTTCCCAAGGGGATGCCCCGGCAAAGAGGCTTTCGCTCTATGCGGGTTTCTCCCATCGTGCTGCGAATACTAGGCTAAGGCAAGCAGCAAAAGCAGCCCACAGAACCAACTCTGATTTCCCAGCGAGTGCTATGCTTTCGCAGATGTTGTCAGCTTGGCGCGAACCGCACTTCGCTGCTGCTTCCTCAGCAAGGCTTTGGTCGTTCGCTCTGTCGCGGCAGGGATGAAGAGCCCCGGGAGAGCTGGTGCCTCTTGGGCCTTGCATTCCCGGGCTCCCAGTTCGCGCCCCGGGTTCACCTTGCTAAGCCGAACTAAGCAGACACAGCCACAACCCTGCAGCAGCGTGCGTGGCCTAGCATGGCACTCTATGCCCATTACCATCTCCTGGCGTAGGTAAGGCTTTGCCTTTTGCTCCGTCGCTCAGGCAGACTCGAGATCTAGGCCAGTGCCTTCACCACAGGAGAGAGGAGGCGACAGGATCCCTGCACACGGCCCGTGCACTGGGATGGGGAACTGTGGGGGACTGTCTCCACTCCTTACCAGGCACACCACCTGCCACCCACAACACTGCCACATCTTGGTGGAAGACGGCATCTGACTGCCCGTTTCTCCATGGGTTTGTTTCTGCGAGTTCCGGGTATGGCACCTGGGGGCAAGCCCGACTGCCCTTGGGACAGGTGGCCTAGGAGATGCTCTCCCCTTGGGACCAGAGGCACAGGATAGGCCTGCCATCTGCCCAGACTCCTTCCTCAGAGTGGAGCACGCGCCCCTGCCCTAGTCGTCCCCTCATGTCTCCTTAGCAGCCAGGCTTCGATCTCTCCGCACAGGGAGCGGGTGACACTTGTCTTGCCACTGGCCTGCTGTTCGTGCCACGGCAGGCTATCCTGCTTCCCAAGCGTTTCCCGACCCCAAGGCCAAGGGCTCCTTCTCATCCCAGGGGGCGTCGTGCTGGGCCTTCCCCACACTTCCTCCTGGGGAGCGCGGTGACAGACTTGTGCGACCATGCTTCTCTCTCAGGCAGAGGGGATGGTAGGGCAAAGGGTATTTCGCTCCATGCGGGTATCTTCCACCGTGCTGCGGAGACTAGCTCAGGCAAGCAGCAGCAGCATCCCCAAACCCAACTCTGATTTCCCTACGAATGCTGTGCTTTCCCAGGGGAGATGCCCAGGCAAAGAGGCTTTCACTGTATGCGGGTTTCTCCCACCGCCATTTCTCCCACTGGGAGACTGAGCTCAGGCAAGCAGCAGCAGCCCGCCGAACATTTCTCAGCGAATGCTGTGCTTTCGCAGAGGCTTTGCCTTGCAGCGAACAGCACTTCGCCGCTGCTTCCTCAGCAAGGCTTCAGTTTCGTCAGGGAAGAAGAGCTGCGGTAGAGCTGGTGCCTCTTGGGCCTTGCTCTCCGGGGCTCCATGTTCGCGTCCCGGGTTCACACTGCCAGGCCGAACTAAGCGGACAGAGCCACAAAAGTGCAGCAGCGTGCGTTTCCTAGGATGGCACTCTATGCACACTAACATCTCCCGGGTAGGCATCGCTTGGCCTTTTACTCTGGCGCTCAGGAGGACTCGCGGACTTAGCCAGTGCTTTCCCCACAGGAAAGGAGAGGTGACAGGATCCCTGCACACCGCCCGTGCACTGAATAGGGAGCTTTGGGGGACTGTCCCCACTCCTTCCCCTTAAACCCCGTGCCTCCTCCAAGCTTCCACATCCTGCAGGAAGCCAGCATCTGATGGCCAGTTCTTTCTGGGAGTTGTTGCTCGAGTTCAGGGTAGGCGCCTGGTGGCAAGCCCATGTCTCCACCACGAATAGGTGGCCAAGGAGCTGCTGTCTCCTTGAGCCCAAAGGCCCAGGACAGGCATGCTTTCTGCCCAGACTCCTTCCTCAGAGTGGAGCCCTTTCCCCTGCCCTAATCTTCCCCTCATGTCTCCTTAGCAGCCAGGCTTCCGTCGCTCTGCCGTGACAGACTGTGGCTTTCCTTAAGGCTCTTTCCACAGGCGCCACCCCGCTTCTCTCTCAGGCAGAGGGGATGCCCAGGCAAAGAGTATTTCGCTCCATGCGGGTTTATTACACCATGCTGTGGAAACTAGCTCCGGCAAGCAGCAGGCAGCATCCCACAGACCCGACTCTGATTTCCCAAAGAATGCTGTGCTTTCCCAAGGGGATGCCCCGGCAAAGAGGCTTTCGCTCTATGCGGGTTTCTCCCATCGTGCTGCGAATACTAGGCTAAGGCAAGCAGCAAAAGCAGCCCACAGAACCAACTCTGATTTCCCAGCGAGTGCTATGCTTTCGCAGATGTTGTCAGCTTGGCGCGAACCGCACTTCGCTGCTGCTTCCTCAGCAAGGCTTTGGTCGTTCGCTCTGTCGCGGCAGGGATGAAGAGCCCCGGGAGAGCTGGTGCCTCTTGGGCCTTGCATTCCCGGGCTCCCAGTTCGCGCCCGGGGTTCACCTTGCTAAGCCGAACTAAGCAGACACAGCCACAACCCTGCAGCAGCGTGCGTGGCCTAGCATGGCACTCTATGCCCATTACCATCTCCTGGCGTAGGTAAGGCTTTGCCTTTTGCTCCGTCGCTCAGGCAGACTCGGGGTCTAGGCCAGTGCCTTCACCACAGGAGAGAGGAGGCGACAGGATCCCTGCACACGGCCCGTGCACTGGGATGGGGAACTGTGGGGGACTGTCTCCACTCCTTACCAGGCACACCACCTGCCACCCACAACACTGCCACATCTTGGTGGAAGACGGCATCTGACTGCCCGTTTCTCCATGGGTTTGTTTCTGCGAGTTCCGGGTATGGCACCTGGGGGCAAGCCCGACTGCCCTTGGGACAGGTGGCCTAGGAGATGCTCTCCCCTTGGGACCAGAGGCACAGGACAGGCCTGCCATCTGCCCAGACTCCTTCCTCAGAGTGGAGCACGCGCCCCTGCCCTAGTCGTCCCCTCATGTCTCCTTAGCAGCCAGGCTTCGTTCTCTCCGCACAGGGAGCAGGTGACACTTTTCTTGCCACTGGCCTGCTGTTCGTGCCACGGCAGGCTATCCTGCTTCCCAAGCGTTTCCCGACCCCAAGGCCAAGGGCTCCTTCTCATCCCAGGGGGCGTCGTGCTGGGCCTTCCCCACACTTCCTCCTGGGGAGCGCGGTGACAGACTTGTGCGACCATGCTTCTCTCTCAGGCAGAGGGGATGGTAGGGCAAAGGGTATTTCGCTCCATGCGGGTATCTTCCACCGTGCTGCGGAGACTAGCTCAGGCAAGCAGCAGCAGCATCCCCAAACCCAACTCTGATTTCCCTACGAATGCTGTGCTTTCCCAGGGGAGATGCCCAGGCAAAGAGGCTTTCACTGTATGCGGGTTTCTCCCACCGCCATTTCTCCCACTGGGAGACTGAGCTCAGGCAAGCAGCAGCAGCCCGCCGAACATTTCTCAGCGAATGCTGTGCTTTCGCAGAGGCTTTGCCTTGCAGCGAACAGCACTTCGCCGCTGCTTCCTCAGCAAGGCTTCAGTTTCGTCAGGGAAGAAGAGCTGCGGTAGAGCTGGTGCCTCTTGGGCCTTGCTCTCCGGGGCTCCATGTTCGCGTCCCGGGTTCACACTGCCAGGCCGAACTAAGCGGACAGAGCCACAAAAGTGCAGCAGCGTGCGTTTCCTAGGATGGCACTCTATGCACACTAACATCTCCCGGGTAGGCATCGCTTGGCCTTTTACTCTGGCGCTCAGGAGGACTCGCGGACTTAGCCAGTGCTTTCCCCACAGGAAAGGAGAGGTGACAGGATCCCTGCACACCGCCCGTGCACTGAATAGGGAGCTTTGGGGGACTGTCCCCACTCCTTCCCCTTAAACCCCGTGCCTCCTCCAAGCTTCCACATCCTGGAGGAAGCCAGCATCTGATGGCCAGTTCTTTCTGGGAGTTGTTGCTCGAGTTCAGGGTAGGCGCCTGGTGGCAAGCCCATGTCTCCACCACGGATAGGTGGCCAAGGAGCTGCTGTCTCCTTGAGCCCAAAGGCCCAGGACAGGCATGCTTTCTGCCCAGACTCCTTCCTCAGAGTGGAGCCCTTTCCCCTGCCCTAATCTTCCCCTCATGTCTCCTTAGCAGCCAGGCTTCCGTCGCTCTGCCATGACAGACGTGTGGCTTTCCTTAAGGCTCTTTCCACAGGCGCCACCCCGCTTCTCTCTCAGGCAGAGGGGATGCCCAGGCAAAGAGGATTTCGCTCCATGCGGGTTTATTACACCGTGCTGTGGAGACCAGCTCTGTCCAGCAGCAGGCAGCATCCCACAGACCCGACTCTGATTTCCCAAAGAATGCTGTGCTTTCCCAAGGGGATGACCCGGCAAAGAGGCTTTCGCTCTATGCGGGTTTCTCCCATCGTGCTGCGAATACTAGGCTAAGGCAAGCAGCAAAAGCAGCCCACAGAACCAACTCTGATTTCCCAGCGAGTGCTATGCTTTCGCAGATGTTGTCAGCTTGGCGCGAACCGCACTTCGCTGCTGCTTCCTCAGCAAGGCTTTGGTCGTTCGCTCTGTCGCGGCAGGGATGAAGAGCCCCGGGAGAGCTGGTGCCTCTTGGGCCTTGCATTCCCGGGCTCCCAGTTCGCGCCCGGGGTTCACCTTGCTAAGCCGAACTAAGCAGACACAGCCACAACCCTGCAGCAGCGTGCGTGGCCTAGCATGGCACTCTATGCCCATTACCATCTCCTGGCGTAGGTAAGGCTTTGCCTTTTGCTCCGTCGCTCAGGCAGACTCGGGGTCTAGGCCAGTGCCTTCACCACAGGAGAGAGGAGGCGACAGGATCCCTGCACACGGCCCGTGCACTGGGATGGGGAACTGTGGGGGACTGTCTCCACTCCTTACCAGGCACACCACCTGCCACCCACAACACTGCCACATCTTGGTGGAAGACGGCATCTGACTGCCCGTTTCTCCATGGGTTTGTTTCTGCGAGTTCCGGGTATGGCACCTGGGGGCAAGCCCGACTGCCCTTGGGACAGGTGGCCTAGGAGATGCTCTCCCCTTGGGACCAGAGGCACAGGACAGGCCTGCCATCTGCCCAGACTCCTTCCTCAGAGTGGAGCACGCGCCCCTGCCCTAGTCGTCCCCTCATGTCTCCTTAGCAGCCAGGCTTCGATCTCTCCGCACAGGGAGCAGGTGACACTTTTCTTGCCACTGGCCTGCTGTTCGTGCCACGGCAGGCTATCCTGCTTCCCAAGCGTTTCCCGACCCCAAGGCCAAGGGCTCCTTCTCATCCCAGGGGGCGTCGTGCTGGGCCTTCCCCACACTTCCTCCTGGGGAGCGCGGTGACAGACTTGTGCGACCATGCTTCTCTCTCAGGCAGAGGGGATGGTAGGGCAAAGGGTATTTCGCTCCATGCGGGTATCTTCCACCGTGCTGCGGAGACTAGCTCAGGCAAGCAGCAGCAGCATCCCCAAACCCAACTCTGATTTCCCTACGAATGCTGTGCTTTCCCAGGGGAGATGCCCAGGCAAAGAGGCTTTCACTGTATGCGGGTTTCTCCCACCGCCATTTCTCCCACTGGGAGACTGAGCTCAGGCAAGCAGCAGCAGCCCGCCGAACATTTCTCAGCGAATGCTGTGCTTTCGCAGAGGCTTTGCCTTGCAGCGAACAGCACTTCGCCGCTGCTTCCTCAGCAAGGCTTCAGTTTCGTCAGGGAAGAAGAGCTGCGGTAGAGCTGGTGCCTCTTGGGCCTTGCTCTCCGGGGCTCCATGTTCGCGTCCCGGGTTCACACTGCCAGGCCGAACTAAGCGGACAGAGCCACAAAAGTGCAGCAGCGTGCGTTTCCTAGGATGGCACTCTATGCACACTAACATCTCCCGGGTAGGCATCGCTTGGCCTTTTACTCTGGCGCTCAGGAGGACTCGCGGACTTAGCCAGTGCTTTCCCCACAGGAAAGGAGAGGTGACAGGATCCCTGCACACCGCCCGTGCACTGAATAGGGAGCTTTGGGGGACTGTCCCCACTCCTTCCCCTTAAACCCCGTGCCTCCTCCAAGCTTCCACATCCTGGAGGAAGCCAGCATCTGATGGCCAGTTCTTTCTGGGAGTTGTTGCTCGAGTTCAGGGTAGGCGCCTGGTGGCAAGCCCATGTCTCCACCACGGATAGGTGGCCAAGGAGCTGCTGTCTCCTTGAGCCCAAAGGCCCAGGACAGGCATGCTTTCTGCCCAGACTCCTTCCTCAGAGTGGAGCCCTTTCCCCTGCCCTAATCTTCCCCTCATGTCTCCTTAGCAGCCAGGCTTCCGTCGCTCTGCCATGACAGACGTGTGGCTTTCCTTAAGGCTCTTTCCACAGGCGCCACCCCGCTTCTCTCTCAGGCAGAGGGGATGCCCAGGCAAAGAGGATTTCGCTCCATGCGGGTTTATTACACCGTGCTGTGGAGACCAGCTCTGTCCAGCAGCAGGCAGCATCCCACAGACCCGACTCTGATTTCCCAAAGAATGCTGTGCTTTCCCAAGGGGATGACCCGGCAAAGAGGCTTTCGCTCTATGCGGGTTTCTCCCATCGTGCTGCGAATACTAGGCTAAGGCAAGCATCAAAAGCCGCCCACAGAACCAACTCTGATTTCCAAGCGAGTGCTATGCTTTCGCAGATGTTGTCAGCTTGGCGCGAACCCCACTTCGCTGCTGCTTCCTCAGCAAGGCTTTGGTCGTTCGCTCTGTCGCGGCAGGGATGAAGAGCCCCGGGAGAGCTGGTGCCTCTTGGGCCTTGCATTCCCGGGCTCCCAGTTCGCGCCCGGGGTTCACCTTGCTAAGCCGAACGTAGCAGACACAGCCACAACCCTGCAGCAGCGTGCGTGGCCTAGCATGGCACTCTATGCCCATTACCATCTCCTGGCGTAGGAACGGCTTTGCCTTTTGCTCCGTCGCTCAGGCAGACTCGGGGTCTTGGCCAGTGCCTTCACCACAGGAGAGAGGAGGCGACAGGATCCCTGCACACGGCCCGTGCACTGGGATGGGGAACTGTGGGGGACTGTCTCCACTCCTTACCAGGCACACCACCTGCCACCCACAACACTGCCACATCTTGGTGGAAGACGGCATCTGACTGCCCGTTTCTCCATGGGTTTGTTTCTGCGAGTTCCGGGTATGGCACCTGGGGGCAAGCCCGACTGCCCTTGGGACAGGTGGCCTAGGAGATGCTCTCCCCTTGGGACCAGAGGCACAGGATAGGCCTGCCATCTGCCCAGACTCCTTCCTCAGAGTGGAGCACGCGCCCCTGCCCTAGTCGTCCCCTAATGTCTCCTTAGCAGCCAGGCTTCGATCTCTCCGCACAGGGAGCGGGTGACACTTGTCTTGCCACTGGCCTGCTGTTCGTGCCACGGCAGGCTATCCTGCTTCCCAAGCGTTTCCCGACCCCAAGGCCAAGGGCTCCATCTCATCCCAGGGGGCGTCGTGCTGGGCCTTCCCCACACTTCCTCCTGGGGAGCGCGGTGACAGACTTGTGCGACCATGCTTCTCTCTCAGGCAGAGGGGATGGTAGGGCAAAGGGTATTTCGCTCCATGCGGGTATCTTCCACCGTGCTGCGGAGACTAGCTCAGGCAAGCAGCAGCAGCATCCCCAAACCCAACTCTGATTTCCCTACGAATGCTGTGCTTTCCCAGGGGAGATGCCCAGGCAAAGAGGCTTTCACTGTATGCGGGTTTCTCCCACCGCCATTTCTCCCACTGGGAGACTGAGCTCAGGCAAGCAGCAGCAGCCCGCCGAACATTTCTCAGCGAATGCTGTGCTTTCGCAGAGGCTTTGCCTTGCAGCGAACAGCACTTCGCCGCTGCTTCCTCAGCAAGGCTTCAGTTTCGTCAGGGAAGAAGAGCTGCGGTAGAGCTGGTGCCTCTTGGGCCTTGCTCTCCGGGGCTCCATGTTCGCGTCCCGGGTTCACACTGCCAGGCCGAACTAAGCGGACAGAGCCACAAAAGTGCAGCAGCGTGCGTTTCCTAGGATGGCACTCTATGCACACTAACATCTCCCGGGTAGGCATCGCTTGGCCTTTTACTCTGGCGCTCAGGAGGACTCGCGGACTTAGCCAGTGCTTTCCCCACAGGAAAGGAGAGGTGACAGGATCCCTGCACACCGCCCGTGCACTGAATAGGGAGCTTTGGGGGACTGTCCCCACTCCTTCCCCTTAAACCCCGTGCCTCCTCCAAGCTTCCACATCCTGCAGGAAGCCAGCATCTGATGGCCAGTTCTTTCTGGGAGTTGTTGCTCGAGTTCAGGGTAGGCGCCTGGTGGCAAGCCCATGTCTCCACCACGGATAGGTGGCCAAGGAGCTGCTGTCTCCTTGAGCCCATAGGCTCAGGACAGGCATGCTTTCTGCCCAGACCCATTCCTCAGAGTGGAGCCCTTTCCACTGCCCTAATCTTCCCCGCGTGTTTCCTTAGCAGCCAGGCTTCCGTCGCTCTGCCATGACAGACGTGTGCCTTTCCTTAAGGCTCTTTCCACAGGCGCCACCCCGCTTCTCTCTCAGGCAGAGGGGATGCCCAGGCAAAGAGGATTTCGCTCCATGCGGGTTTATTACACCGTGCTGTGGAGACCAGCTCTGTCCAGCAGCAGGCAGCATCCCACAGACCCGACTCTGATTTCCCAAAGAATGCTGTGCTTTCCCAAGGGGATGCCCCGGCAAAGAGGCTTTCGCTCTATGCGGGTTTCTCCCATCGTGCTGCGAATACTAGGCTAAGGCAAGCAGCAAAAGCAGCCCACAGAACCAACTCTGATTTCCCAGCGAGTGCTATGCTTTCGCAGATGTTGTCAGCTTGGCGCGAACCGCACTTCGCTGCTGCTTCCTCAGCAAGGCTTTGGTCGTTCGCTCTGTCGCGGCAGGGATGAAGAGCCCCGGGAGAGCTGGTGCCTCTTGGGCCTTGCATTCCCGGGCTCCCAGTTCGCGCCCCGGGTTCACCTTGCTAAGCCGAACTAAGCAGACACAGCCACAACCCTGCAGCAGCGTGCGTGGCCTAGCATGGCACTCTATGCCCATTACCATCTCCTGGCGTAGGTAAGGCTTTGCCTTTTGCTCCGTCGCTCAGGCAGACTCGAGATCTAGGCCAGTGCCTTCACCACAGGAGAGAGGAGGCGACAGGATCCCTGCACACGGCCCGTGCACTGGGATGGGGAACTGTGGGGGACTGTCTCCACTCCTTACCAGGCACACCACCTGCCACCCACAACACTGCCACATCTTGGTGGAAGACGGCATCTGACTGCCCGTTTCTCCATGGGTTTGTTTCTGCGAGTTCCGGGTATGGCACCTGGGGGCAAGCCCGACTGCCCTTGGGACAGGTGGCCTAGGAGATGCTCTCCCCTTGGGACCAGAGGCACAGGATAGGCCTGCCATCTGCCCAGACTCCTTCCTCAGAGTGGAGCACGCGCCCCTGCCCTAGTCGTCCCCTCATGTCTCCTTAGCAGCCAGGCTTCGATCTCTCCGCACAGGGAGCGGGTGACACTTGTCTTGCCACTGGCCTGCTGTTCGTGCCACGGCAGGCTATCCTGCTTCCCAAGCGTTTCCCGACCCCAAGGCCAAGGGCTCCTTCTCATCCCAGGGGGCGTCGTGCTGGGCCTTCCCCACACTTCCTCCTGGGGAGCGCGGTGACAGACTTGTGCGACCATGCTTCTCTCTCAGGCAGAGGGGATGGTAGGGCAAAGGGTATTTCGCTCCATGCGGGTATCTTCCACCGTGCTGCGGAGACTAGCTCAGGCAAGCAGCAGCAGCATCCCCAAACCCAACTCTGATTTCCCTACGAATGCTGTGCTTTCCCAGGGGAGATGCCCAGGCAAAGAGGCTTTCACTGTATGCGGGTTTCTCCCACCGCTATTTCTCCCACTGGGAGACTGAGCTCAGGCAAGCAGCAGCAGCCCGCCGAACATTTCTCAGCGAATGCTGTGCTTTCACAGAGGCTTTGCCTTGCAGCGAACAGCACTTCGCCGCTGCTTCCTCAGCAAGGCTTCAGTTTCGTCAGGGAAGAAGAGCTGCGGTAGAGCTGGTGCCTCTTGGGCCTTGCTCTCCGGGGCTCCATGTTCGCGTCCCGGGTTCACACTGCCAGGCCGAACTAAGCGGACAGAGCCACAAAAGTGCAGCAGCGTGCGTTTCCTAGGATGGCACTCTATGCACACTAACATCTCCCGGGTAGGCATCGCTTGGCCTTTTACTCTGGCGCTCAGGAGGACTCGCGGACTTAGCCAGTGCTTTCCCCACAGGAAAGGAGAGGTGACAGGATCCCTGCACACCGCCCGTGCACTGAATAGGGAGCTTTGGGGGACTGTCCCCACTCCTTCCCCTTAAACCCCGTGCCTCCTCCAAGCTTCCACATCCTGCAGGAAGCCAGCATCTGATGGCCAGTTCTTTCTGGGAGTTGTTGCTCGAGTTCAGGGTAGGCGCCTGGTGGCAAGCCCATGTCTCCACCACGAATAGGTGGCCAAGGAGCTGCTGTCTCCTTGAGCCCAAAGGCCCAGGACAGGCATGCTTTCTGCCCAGACTCCTTCCTCAGAGTGGAGCCCTTTCCCCTGCCCTAATCTTCCCCTCATGTCTCCTTAGCAGCCAGGCTTCCGTCGCTCTGCCGTGACAGACTGTGGCTTTCCTTAAGGCTCTTTCCACAGGCGCCACCCCGCTTCTCTCTCAGGCAGAGGGGATGCCCAGGCAAAGAGTATTTCGCTCCATGCGGGTTTATTACACCATGCTGTGGAAACTAGCTCCGGCAAGCAGCAGGCAGCATCCCACAGACCCGACTCTGATTTCCCAAAGAATGCTGTGCTTTCCCAAGGGGATGCCCCGGCAAAGAGGCTTTCGCTCTATGCGGGTTTCTCCCATCGTGCTGCGAATACTAGGCTAAGGCAAGCAGCAAAAGCAGCCCACAGAACCAACTCTGATTTCCCAGCGAGTGCTATGCTTTCGCAGATGTTGTCAGCTTGGCGCGAACCGCACTTCACTGCTGCTTCCTCAGCAAGGCTTTGGTCGTTCGCTCTGTCGCGGCAGGGATGAAGAGCCCCGGGAGAGCTGGTGCCTCTTGGGCCTTGCATTCCCGGGCTCCCAGTTCGCGCCCGGGGTTCACCTTGCTAAGCCGAACTAAGCAGACACAGCCACAACCCTGCAGCAGCGTGCGTGGCCTAGCATGGCACTCTATGCCCATTACCATCTCCTGGCGTAGGTAAGGCTTTGCCTTTTGCTCCGTCGCTCAGGCAGACTCGGGGTCTAGGCCAGTGCCTTCACCACAGGAGAGAGGAGGCGACAGGATCCCTGCACACGGCCCGTGCACTGGGATGGGGAACTGTGGGGGACTGTCTCCACTCCTTACCAGGCACACCACCTGCCACCCACAACACTGCCACATCTTGGTGGAAGACGGCATCTGACTGCCCGTTTCTCCATGGGTTTGTTTCTGCGAGTTCCGGGTATGGCACCTGGGGGCAAGCCCGACTGCCCTTGGGACAGGTGGCCTAGGAGATGCTCTCCCCTTGGGACCAGAGGCACAGGACAGGCCTGCCATCTGCCCAGACTCCTTCCTCAGAGTGGAGCACGCGCCCCTGCCCTAGTCGTCCCCTCATGTCTCCTTAGCAGCCAGGCTTCGATCTCTCCGCACAGGGAGCAGGTGACACTTTTCTTGCCACTGGCCTGCTGTTCGTGCCACGGCAGGCTATCCTGCTTCCCAAGCGTTTCCCGACCCCAAGGCCAAGGGCTCCTTCTCATCCCAGGGGGCGTCGTGCTGGGCCTTCCCCACACTTCCTCCTGGGGAGCGCGGTGACAGACTTGTGCGACCATGCTTCTCTCTCAGGCAGAGGGGATGGTAGGGCAAAGGGTATTTCGCTCCATGCGGGTATCTTCCACCGTGCTGCGGAGACTAGCTCAGGCAAGCAGCAGCAGCATCCCCAAACCCAACTCTGATTTCCCTACGAATGCTGTGCTTTCCCAGGGGAGATGCCCAGGCAAAGAGGCTTTCACTGTATGCGGGTTTCTCCCACCGCCATTTCTCCCACTGGGAGACTGAGCTCAGGCAAGCAGCAGCAGCCCGCCGAACATTTCTCAGCGAATGCTGTGCTTTCGCAGAGGCTTTGCCTTGCAGCGAACAGCACTTCGCCGCTGCTTCCTCAGCAAGGCTTCAGTTTCGTCAGGGAAGAAGAGCTGCGGTAGAGCTGGTGCCTCTTGGGCCTTGCTCTCCGGGGCTCCATGTTCGCGTCCCGGGTTCACACTGCCAGGCCGAACTAAGCGGACAGAGCCACAAAAGTGCAGCAGCGTGCGTTTCCTAGGATGGCACTCTATGCACACTAACATCTCCCGGGTAGGCATCGCTTGGCCTTTTACTCTGGCGCTCAGGAGGACTCGCGGACTTAGCCAGTGCTTTCCCCACAGGAAAGGAGAGGTGACAGGATCCCTGCACACCGCCCGTGCACTGAATAGGGAGCTTTGGGGGACTGTCCCCACTCCTTCCCCTTAAACCCCGTGCCTCCTCCAAGCTTCCACATCCTGGAGGAAGCCAGCATCTGATGGCCAGTTCTTTCTGGGAGTTGTTGCTCGAGTTCAGGGTAGGCGCCTGGTGGCAAGCCCATGTCTCCACCACGGATAGGTGGCCAAGGAGCTGCTGTCTCCTTGAGCCCAAAGGCCCAGGACAGGCATGCTTTCTGCCCAGACTCCTTCCTCAGAGTGGAGCCCTTTCCCCTGCCCTAATCTTCCCCTCATGTCTCCTTAGCAGCCAGGCTTCCGTCGCTCTGCCATGACAGACGTGTGGCTTTCCTTAAGGCTCTTTCCACAGGCGCCACCCCGCTTCTCTCTCAGGCAGAGGGGATGCCCAGGCAAAGAGGATTTCGCTCCATGCGGGTTTATTACACCGTGCTGTGGAGACCAGCTCTGTCCAGCAGCAGGCAGCATCCCACAGACCCGACTCTGATTTCCCAAAGAATGCTGTGCTTTCCCAAGGGGATGACCCGGCAAAGAGGCTTTCGCTCTATGCGGGTTTCTCCCATCGTGCTGCGAATACTAGGCTAAGGCAAGCATCAAAAGCCGCCCACAGAACCAACTCTGATTTCCAAGCGAGTGCTATGCTTTCGCAGATGTTGTCAGCTTGGCGCGAACCCCACTTCGCTGCTGCTTCCTCAGCAAGGCTTTGGTCGTTCGCTCTGTCGCGGCAGGGATGAAGAGCCCCGGGAGAGCTGGTGCCTCTTGGGCCTTGCATTCCCGGGCTCCCAGTTCGCGCCCGGGGTTCACCTTGCTAAGCCGAACGTAGCAGACACAGCCACAACCCTGCAGCAGCGTGCGTGGCCTAGCATGGCACTCTATGCCCATTACCATCTCCGGGCGTAGGAACGGCTTTGCCTTTTGCTCCGTCGCTCAGGCAGACTCGGGGTCTTGGCCAGTGCCTTCACCACAGGAGAGAGGAGGCGACAGGATCCCTGCACACGGCCCGTGCACTGGGATGGGGAACTGTGGGGGACTGTCTCCACTCCTTACCAGGCACACCACCTGCCACCCACAACACTGCCACATCTTGGTGGAAGACGGCATCTGACTGCCCGTTTCTCCATGGGTTTGTTTCTGCGAGTTCCGGGTATGGCACCTGGGGGCAAGCCCGACTGCCCTTGGGACAGGTGGCCTAGGAGATGCTCTCCCCTTGGGACCAGAGGCACAGGATAGGCCTGCCATCTGCCCAGACTCCTTCCTCAGAGTGGAGCACGCGCCCCTGCCCTAGTCGTCCCCTAATGTCTCCTTAGCAGCCAGGCTTCGATCTCTCCGCACAGGGAGCGGGTGACACTTGTCTTGCCACTGGCCTGCTGTTCGTGCCACGGCAGGCTATCCTGCTTCCCAAGCGTTTCCCGACCCCAAGGCCAAGGGCTCCATCTCATCCCAGGGGGCGTCGTGCTGGGCCTTCCCCACACTTCCTCCTGGGGAGCGCGGTGACAGACTTGTGCGACCATGCTTCTCTCTCAGGCAGAGGGGATGGTAGGGCAAAGGGTATTTCGCTCCATGCGGGTATCTTCCACCGTGCTGCGGAGACTAGCTCAGGCAAGCAGCAGCAGCATCCCCAAACCCAACTCTGATTTCCCTACGAATGCTGTGCTTTCCCAGGGGAGATGCCCAGGCAAAGAGGCTTTCACTGTATGCGGGTTTCTCCCACCGCCATTTCTCCCACTGGGAGACTGAGCTCAGGCAAGCAGCAGCAGCCCGCCGAACATTTCTCAGCGAATGCTGTGCTTTCGCAGAGGCTTTGCCTTGCAGCGAACAGCACTTCGCCGCTGCTTCCTCAGCAAGGCTTCAGTTTCGTCAGGGAAGAAGAGCTGCGGTAGAGCTGGTGCCTCTTGGGCCTTGCTCTCCGGGGCTCCATGTTCGCGTCCCGGGTTCACACTGCCAGGCCGAACTAAGCGGACAGAGCCACAAAAGTGCAGCAGCGTGCGTTTCCTAGGATGGCACTCTATGCACACTAACATCTCCCGGGTAGGCATCGCTTGGCCTTTTACTCTGGCGCTCAGGAGGACTCGCGGACTTAGCCAGTGCTTTCCCCACAGGAAAGGAGAGGTGACAGGATCCCTGCACACCGCCCGTGCACTGAATAGGGAGCTTTGGGGGACTGTCCCCACTCCTTCCCCTTAAACCCCGTGCCTCCTCCAAGCTTCCACATCCTGCAGGAAGCCAGCATCTGATGGCCAGTTCTTTCTGGGAGTTGTTGCTCGAGTTCAGGGTAGGCGCCTGGTGGCAAGCCCATGTCTCCACCACGGATAGGTGGCCAAGGAGCTGCTGTCTCCTTGAGCCCATAGGCTCAGGACAGGCATGCTTTCTGCCCAGACCCATTCCTCAGAGTGGAGCCCTTTCCACTGCCCTAATCTTCCCCGCGTGTCTCCTTAGCAGCCAGGCTTCCGTCGCTCTGCCATGACAGACGTGTGCCTTTCCTTAAGGCTCTTTCCACAGGCGCCACCCCGCTTCTCTCTCAGGCAGAGGGGATGCCCAGGCAAAGAGGATTTCGCTCCATGCGGGTTTATTACACCGTGCTGTGGAGACCAGCTCTGTCCAGCAGCAGGCAGCATCCCACAGACCCGACTCTGATTTCCCAAAGAATGCTGTGCTTTCCCAAGGGGATGCCCCGGCAAAGAGGCTTTCGCTCTATGCGGGTTTCTCCCATCGTGCTGCGAATACTAGGCTAAGGCAAGCAGCAAAAGCAGCCCACAGAACCAACTCTGATTTCCCAGCGAGTGCTATGCTTTCGCAGATGTTGTCAGCTTGGCGCGAACCGCACTTCGCTGCTGCTTCCTCAGCAAGGCTTTGGTCGTTCGCTCTGTCGCGGCAGGGATGAAGAGCCCCGGGAGAGCTGGTGCCTCTTGGGCCTTGCATTCCCGGGCTCCCAGTTCGCGCCCCGGGTTCACCTTGCTAAGCCGAACTAAGCAGACACAGCCACAACCCTGCAGCAGCGTGCGTGGCCTAGCATGGCACTCTATGCCCATTACCATCTCCTGGCGTAGGTAAGGCTTTGCCTTTTGCTCCGTCGCTCAGGCAGACTCGAGATCTAGACCAGTGCCCTCACCACAGGAGAGAGGAGGCGACAGGATCCCTGCACACGGCCCGTGCACTGGGATGGGGAACTGTGGGGGACTGTCTCCACTCCTTACCAGGCACACCACCTGCCACCCACAACACTGCCACATCTTGGTGGAAGACGGCATCTGACTGCCCGTTTCTCCATGGGTTTGTTTCTGCGAGTTCCGGGTATGGCACCTGGGGGCAAGCCCGACTGCCCTTGGGACAGGTGGCCTAGGAGATGCTCTCCCCTTGGGACCAGAGGCACAGGATAGGCCTGCCATCTGCCCAGACTCCTTCCTCAGAGTGGAGCACGCGCCCCTGCCCTAGTCGTCCCCTCATGTCTCCTTAGCAGCCAGGCTTCGATCTCTCCGCACAGGGAGCGGGTGACACTTGTCTTGCCACTGGCCTGCTGTTCGTGCCACGGCAGGCTATCCTGCTTCCCAAGCGTTTCCCGACCCCAAGGCCAAGGGCTCCTTCTCATCCCAGGGGGCGTCGTGCTGGGCCTTCCCCACACTTCCTCCTGGGGAGCGCGGTGACAGACTTGTGCGACCATGCTTCTCTCTCAGGCAGAGGGGATGGTAGGGCAAAGGGTATTTCGCTCCATGCGGGTATCTTCCACCGTGCTGCGGAGACTAGCTCAGGCAAGCAGCAGCAGCATCCCCAAACCCAACTCTGATTTCCCTACGAATGCTGTGCTTTCCCAGGGGAGATGCCCAGGCAAAGAGGCTTTCACTGTATGCGGGTTTCTCCCACCGCCATTTCTCCCACTGGGAGACTGAGCTCAGGCAAGCAGCAGCAGCCCGCCGAACATTTCTCAGCGAATGCTGTGCTTTCGCAGAGGCTTTGCCTTGCAGCGAACAGCACTTCGCCGCTGCTTCCTCAGCAAGGCTTCAGTTTCGTCAGGGAAGAAGAGCTGCGGTAGAGCTGGTGCCTCTTGGGCCTTGCTCTCCGGGGCTCCATGTTCGCGTCCCGGGTTCACACTGCCAGGCCGAACTAAGCGGACAGAGCCACAAAAGTGCAGCAGCGTGCGTTTCCTAGGATGGCACTCTATGCACACTAACATCTCCCGGGTAGGCATCGCTTGGCCTTTTACTCTGGCGCTCAGGAGGACTCGCGGACTTAGCCAGTGCTTTCCCCACAGGAAAGGAGAGGTGACAGGATCCCTGCACACCGCCCGTGCACTGAATAGGGAGCTTTGGGGGACTGTCCCCACTCCTTCCCCTTAAACCCCGTGCCTCCTCCAAGCTTCCACATCCTGGAGGAAGCCAGCATCTGATGGCCAGTTCTTTCTGGGAGTTGTTGCTCGAGTTCAGGGTAGGCGCCTGGTGGCAAGCCCATGTCTCCACCACGGATAGGTGGCCAAGGAGCTGCTGTCTCCTTGAGCCCAAAGGCCCAGGACAGGCATGCTTTCTGCCCAGACTCCTTCCTCAGAGTGGAGCCCTTTCCCCTGCCCTAATCTTCCCCTCGTGTCTCCTTAGCAGCCAGGCTTCCGTCGCTCTGCCGTGACAGACGTGTCGCTTTCCTTAAGGCTCTTTCCACAGGCGCCACCCCGCTTCTCTCTCAGGCAGAGGGGATGCCCAGGCAAAGAGTATTTCGCTCCATGCGGGTTTATTACACCGTGCTGTGGAGACCAGCTCTGTCCAGCAGCAGGCAGCATCCCACAGACCCGACTCTGATTTCCAATAGAATGCTGTGCTTTCCCAAGGGGATGCCCCGGCAAAGAGGCTTTCGCTCTATGCGGGTTTCTCCCATCGTGCTGCGAATACTAGGCTAAGGCAAGCAGCAAAAGCAGCCCACAGAACCAACTCTGATTTCCCAGCGAGTACTATGCTTTCGCAGATGTTGTCAGCTTGGCGCGAACCGCACTTCGCTGCTGCTTCCTCAGCAAGGCTTTGGTCGTTCGCTCTGTCGCGGCAGGGATGAAGAGCCCCGGGAGAGCTGGTGCCTCTTGGGCCTTGCATTCCCGGGCTCCCAGTTCGCGCCCGGGGTTCACCTTGCTAAGCCGAACGTAGCAGACACAGCCACAACCCTGCAGCAGCGTGCGTGGCCTAGCATGGCACTCTATGCCCATTACCATCTCCTGGCGTAGGTAAGGCTTTGCCTTTTGCTCCGTCGCTCAGGCAGACTCGGGGTCTAGGCCAGTGCCTTCGCCACAGGAGAGAGGAGGCGACAGGATCCCTGCACACGGCCCGTGCACTGGGATGGGGAACTGTGGGGGACTGTCTCCACTCCTTACCAGGCACACCACCTGCCACCCACAACACTGCCACATCTTGGTGGAAGACGGCATCTGACTGCCCGTTTCTCCATGGGTTTGTTTCTGCGAGTTCCGGGTATGGCACCTGGGGGCAAGCCCGACTGCCCTTGGGACAGGTGGCCTAGGAGATGCTCTCCCCTTGGGACCAGAGGCACAGGACAGGCCTGCCATCTGCCCAGACTCCTTCCTCAGAGTGGAGCACGCGCCCTTGCCCTAGTCGTCCCCTCATGTCTCCTTAGCAGCCAGGCTTCGATCTCTCCGCACAGGGAGCAGGTGACACTTGTCTTGCCACTGGCCTGCTGTTCGTGCCACGGCAGGCTATCCTGCTTCCCAAGCGTTTCCCGACCCCAAGGCCAAGGGCTCCTTCTCATCCCAGGGGGCGTCGTGCTGGGCCTTCCCCACACTTCCTCCTGGGGAGCGCGGTGACAGACTTGTGCGACCATGCTTCTCTCTCAGGCAGAGGGGATGGTAGGGCAAAGGGTATTTCGCTCCATGCGGGTATCTTCCACCGTGCTGCGGAGACTAGCTCAGGCAAGCAGCAGCAGCATCCCCAAACCCAACTCTGATTTCCCTACGAATGCTGTGCTTTCCCAGGGGAGATGCCCAGGCAAAGAGGCTTTCACTGTATGCGGGTTTCTCCCACCGCCATTTCTCCCACTGGGAGACTGAGCTCAGGCAAGCAGCAGCAGCCCGCCGAACATTTCTCAGCGAATGCTGTGCTTTCGCAGAGGCTTTGCCTTGCAGCGAACAGCACTTCGCCGCTGCTTCCTCAGCAAGGCTTCAGTTTCGTCAGGGAAGAAGAGCTGCGGTAGAGCTGGTGCCTCTTGGGCCTTGCTCTCCGGGGCTCCATGTTCGCGTCCCGGGTTCACACTGCCAGGCCGAACTAAGCGGGCAGAGCCACAAAAGTGCAGCAGCGTGCGTTTCCTAGGATGGCACTCTATGCACACTAACATCTCCCGGGTAGGCATCGCTTGGCCTTTTACTCTGGCGCTCAGGAGGACTCGCGGACTTAGCCAGTGCTTTCCCCACAGGAAAGGAGAGGTGACAGGATCCCTGCACACCGCCCGTGCACTGAATAGGGAGCTTTGGGGGACTGTCCCCACTCCTTCCCCTTAAACCCCGTGCCTCCTCCAAGCTTCCACATCCTGGAGGAACCCAGCATCTGATGGCCAGTTCTTTCTGGGAGTTGTTGCTCGAGTTCAGGGTAGGCGCCTGGTGGCAAGCCCATGTCTCCACCACGGATAGGTGGCCAAGGAGCTGCTGTCTCCTTGAGCCCAAAGGCCCAGGACAGGCATGCTTTCTGCCCAGACTCCTTCCTCAGAGTGGAGCCCTTTCCCCTGCCCTAATCTTCCCCTCGTGTCTCCTTAGCAGCCAGGCTTCCGTCGCTCTGCCGTGACAGACGTGTCGCTTTCCTTAAGGCTCTTTCCACAGGCGCCACCCCGCTTCTCTCTCAGGCAGAGGGGATGCCCAGGCAAAGAGTATTTCGCTCCATGCGGGTTTATTACACCGTGCTGTGGAAACTAGCTCCGGCAAGCAGCAGGCAGCATCCCACAGACCCGACTCTGATTTCCAATAGAATGCTGTGCTTTCCCAAGGGGATGCCCCGGCAAAGAGGCTTTCGCTCTATGCGGGTTTCTCCCATCGTGCTGCGAATACTAGGCTAAGGCAAGCAGCAAAAGCAGCCCACAGAACCAACTCTGATTTCCCAGCGAGTACTATGCTTTCGCAGATGTTGTCAGCTTGGCGCGAACCGCACTTCGCTGCTGCTTCCTCAGCAAGGCTTTGGTCGTTCGCTCTGTCGCGGCAGGGATGAAGAGCCCCGGGAGAGCTGGTGCCTCTTGGGCCTTGCATTCCCGGGCTCCCAGTTCGCGCCCGGGGTTCACCTTGCTAAGCCGAACGTAGCAGACACAGCCACAACCCTGCAGCAGCGTGCGTGGCCTAGCATGGCACTCTATGCCCATTACCATCTCCTGGCGTAGGTAAGGCTTTGCCTTTTGCTCCGTCGCTCAGGCAGACTCGGGGTCTAGGCCAGTGCCTTCGCCACAGGAGAGAGGAGGCGACAGGATCCCTGCACACGGCCCGTGCACTGGGATGGGGAACTGTGGGGGACTGTCTCCACTCCTTACCAGGCACACCACCTGCCACCCACAACACTGCCACATCTCGGTGGAAGACGGCATCTGACTGCCCGTTTCTCCATGGGTTTGTTTCTGCGAGTTCCGGGTATGGCACCTGGGGGCAAGCCCGACTGCCCTTGGGACAGGTGGCCTAGGAGATGCTCTCCCCTTGGGACCAGAGGCACAGGACAGGCCTGCCATCTGCCCAGACTCCTTCCTCAGAGTGGAGCACGCGCCCCTGCCCTAGTCGTCCCCTCATGTCTCCTTAGCAGCCAGGCTTCGATCTCTCCGCACAGGGAGCGGGTGACACTTTTCTTGCCACTGGCCTGCTGTTCGTGCCACGGCAGGCTATCCTGCTTCCCAAGCGTTTCCCGACCCCAAGGCCAAGGGCTCCTTCTCATCCCAGGGGGCGTCGTGCTGGGCCTTCCCCACACTTCCTCCTGGGGAGCGCGGTGACAGACTTGTGCGACCATGCTTCTCTCTCAGGCAGAGGGGATGGTAGGGCAAAGGGTATTTCGCTCCATGCGGGTATCTTCCACCGTGCTGCGGAGACTAGCTCAGGCAAGCAGCAGCAGCATCCCCAAACCCAACTCTGATTTCCCTACGAATGCTGTGCTTTCCCAGGGGAGATGCCCAGGCAAAGAGGCTTTCACTGTATGCGGGTTTCTCCCACCGCCATTTCTCCCACTGGGAGACTGAGCTCAGGCAAGCAGCAGCAGCCCGCCGAACATTTCTCAGCGAATGCTGTGCTTTCGCAGAGGCTTTGCCTTGCAGCGAACAGCACTTCGCCGCTGCTTCCTCAGCAAGGCTTCAGTTTCGTCAGGGAAGAAGAGCTGCGGTAGAGCTGGTGCCTCTTGGGCCTTGCTCTCCGGGGCTCCATGTTCGCGTCCCGGGTTCACACTGCCAGGCCGAACTAAGCGGACAGAGCCACAAAAGTGCAGCAGCGTGCGTTTCCTAGGATGGCACTCTATGCACACTAACATCTCCCGGGTAGGCATCGCTTGGCCTTTTACTCTGGCGCTCAGGAGGACTCGCGGACTTAGCCAGTGCTTTCCCCACAGGAAAGGAGAGGTGACAGGATCCCTGCACACCGCCCGTGCACTGAATAGGGAGCTTTGGGGGACTGTCCCCACTCCTTCCCCTTAAACCCCGTGCCTCCTCCAAGCTTCCACATCCTGGAGGAAGCCAGCATCTGATGGCCAGTTCTTTCTGGGAGTTGTTGCTCGAGTTCAGGGTAGGCGCCTGGTGGCAAGCCCATGTCTCCACCACGGATAGGTGGCCAAGGAGCTGCTGTCTCCTTGAGCCCAAAGGCTCAGGACAGGCATGCTTTCTGCCCAGACTCCTTCCTCAGAGTGGAGCCCTTTCCCCTGCCCTAATCTTCCCCTCGTGTCTCCTTAGCAGCCAGGCTTCCGTCGCTCTGCCGTGACAGACGTGTCGCTTTCCTTAAGGCTCTTTCCACAGGCGCCACCCCGCTTCTCTCTCAGGCAGAGGGGATGCCCTGGCAAAGAGGATTTCGCTCCATGCGGGTTTATTACACCGTGCTGTGGAGACCAGCTCTGTCCAGCAGCAGGCAGCATCCCACAGACCCGACTCTGATTTCCCAAAGAATGCTGTGCTTTCCCAAGGGGATGCCCCGGCAAAGAGGCTTTCGCTCTATGCGGGTTTCTCCCATCGTGCTGCGAATACTAGGCTAAGGCAAGCAGCAAAAGCAGCCCACAGAACCAACTCTGATTTCCCAGCGAGTGCTATGCTTTCGCAGATGTTGTCAGCTTGGCGCGAACCGCACTTCGCTGCTGCTTCCTCAGCAAGGCTTTGGTCGTTCGCTCTGTCGCGGCAGGGATGAAGAGCCCCGGGAGAGCTGGTGCCTCTTGGGCCTTGCATTCCCGGGCTCCCAGTTCGCGCCCGGGGTTCACCTTGCTAAGCCGAACGTAGCAGACACAGCCACAACCCTGCAGCAGCGTGCGTGGCCTAGCATGGCACTCTATGCCCATTACCATCTCCTGGCGTAGGTAAGGCTTTGCCTTTTGCTCCGTCGCTCAGGCAGACTCGGGGTCTAGGCCAGTGCCTTCACCACAGGAGAGAGGAGGCGACAGGATCCCTGCACACGGCCCGTGCACTGGGATGGGGAACTGTGGGGGACGGTCTCCACTCCTTACCAGGCACACCACCTGCCACCCACAACACTGCCACATCTTGGTGGAAGACGGCATCTGACTGCCCGTTTCTCCATGGGTTTGTTTCTGCGAGTTCCGGGTATGGCACCTGGGGGCAAGCCCGACTGCCCTTGGGACAGGTGGCCTAGGAGATGCTCTCCCCTTGGGACCAGAGGCACAGGACAGGCCTGCCATCTGCCCAGACTCCTTCCTCAGAGTGGAGCACGCGCCCCTGCCCTAGTCGTCCCCTCATGTCTCCTTAGCAGCCAGGCTTCGATCTCTCCGCACAGGGAGCGGGTGACACTTTTCTTGCCACTGGCCTGCTGTTCGTGCCACGGCAGGCTATCCTGCTTCCCAAGCGTTTCCCGACCCCAAGGCCAAGGGCTCCTTCTCATCCCAGGGGGCGTCGTGCTGGGCCTTCCCCACACTTCCTCCTGGGGAGCGCGGTGACAGACTTGTGCGACCATGCTTCTCTCTCAGGCAGAGGGGATGGTAGGGCAAAGGGTATTTCGCTCCATGCGGGTATCTTCCACCGTGCTGCGGAGACTAGCTCAGGCAAGCAGCAGCAGCATCCCCAAACCCAACTCTGATTTCCCTACGAATGCTGTGCTTTCCCAGGGGAGATGCCCAGGCAAAGAGGCTTTCACTTTATGCGGGTTTCTCCCACCGCCATTTCTCCCACTGGGAGACTGAGCTCAGGCAAGCAGCAGCAGCCCGCCGAACATTTCTCAGCGAATGCTGTGCTTTCGCAGAGGCTTTGCCTTGCAGCGAACAGCACTTCGCCGCTGCTTCCTCAGCAAGGCTTCAGTTTCGTCAGGGAAGAAGAGCTGCGGTAGAGCTGGTGCCTCTTGGGCCTTGCTCTCCGGGGCTCCATGTTCGCGTCCCGGGTTCACACTGCCAGGCCGAACTAAGCGGACAGAGCCACAAAAGTGCAGCAGCGTGCGTTTCCTAGGATGGCACTCTATGCACACTAACATCTCCCGGGTAGGCATCGCTTGGCCTTTTACTCTGGCGCTCAGGAGGACTCGCGGACTTAGCCAGTGCTTTCCCCACAGGAAAGGAGAGGTGACAGGATCCCTGCACACCGCCCGTGCACTGAATAGGGAGCTTTGGGGGACTGTCCCCACTCCTTCCCCTTAAACCCCGTGCCTCCTCCAAGCTTCCACATCCTGGAGGAAGCCAGCATCTGATGGCCAGTTCTTTCTGGGAGTTGTTGCTCGAGTTCAGGGTAGGCGCCTGGTGGCAAGCCCATGTCTCCACCACGGATAGGTGGCCAAGGAGCTGCTGTCTCCTTGAGCCCAAAGGCTCAGGACAGGCATGCTTTCTGCCCAGACTCCTTCCTCAGAGTGGAGCCCTTTCCCCTGCCCTAATCTTCCCCTCGTGTCTCCTTAGCAGCCAGGCTTCCGTCGCTCTGCCGTGACAGACGTGTCGCTTTCCTTAAGGCTCTTTCCACAGGCGCCACCCCGCTTCTCTCTCAGGCAGAGGGGATGCCCTGGCAAAGAGGATTTCGCTCCATGCGGGTTTATTACACCGTGCTGTGGAGACCAGCTCTGTCCAGCAGCAGGCAGCATCCCACAGACCCGACTCTGATTTCCCAAAGAATGCTGTGCTTTCCCAAGGGGATGCCCCGGCAACGAGGCTTTCGCTCTATGCGGGTTTCTCCCATCGTGCTGCGAATACTAGGCTAAGGCAAGCAGCAAAAGCAGCCCACAGAACCAACTCTGATTTCCCAGCGAGTGCTATGCTTTCGCAGATGTTGTCAGCTTGGCGCGAACCGCACTTCGCTGCTGCTTCCTCAGCAAGGCTTTGGTCGTTCGCTCTGTCGCGGCAGGGATGAAGAGCCCCGGGAGAGCTGGTGCCTCTTGGGCCTTGCATTCCCGGGCTCCCAGTTCGCGCCCGGGGTTCACCTTGCTAAGCCGAACTAAGCAGACACAGCCACAACCCTGCAGCAGCGTGCGTGGCCTAGCATGGCACTCTATGCCCATTACCATCTCCTGGCGTAGGTAAGGCTTTGCCTTTTGCTCCGTCGCTCAGGCAGACTCGGGGTCTAGGCCAGTGCCTTCACCACAGGAGAGAGGAGGCGACAGGATCCCTGCACACGGCCCGTGCACTGGGATGGGGAACTGTGGGGGACGGTCTCCAATCCTTACCAGGCACACCACCTGCCACCCACAACACTGCCACATCTTGGTGGAAGACGGCATCTGACTGCCCGTTTCTCCATGGGTTTGTTTCTGCGAGTTCCGGGTATGGCACCTGGGGGCAAGCCCGACTGCCCTTGGGACAGGTGGCCTAGGAGATGCTCTCCCCTTGGGACCAGAGGCACAGGACAGGCCTGCCATCTGCCCAGACTCCTTCCTCAGAGTGGAGCACGCGCCCCTGCCCTAGTCGTCCCCTCATGTCTCCTTAGCAGCCAGGCTTCGATCTCTCCGCACAGGGAGCGGGTGACACTTGTCTTGCCACTGGCCTGCTGTTCGTGCCACGGCAGGCTATCCTGCTTCCCAAGCGTTTCCCGACCCCAAGGCCAAGGGCTCCTTCTCATCCCAGGGGGCGTCGTGCTGGGCCTTCCCCACACTTCCTCCTGGGGAGCGCGGTGACAGACTTGTGCGACCATGCTTCTCTCTCAGGCAGAGGGGATGGTAGGGCAAAGGGTATTTCGCTCCATGCGGGTATCTTCCACCGTGCTGCGGAGACTAGCTCAGGCAAGCAGCAGCAGGATCCCCAAACCCAACTCTGATTTCCCTACGAATGCTGTGCTTTCCCAGGGGAGATGCCCAGGCAAAGAGGCTTTCACTGTATGCGGGTTTCTCCCACCGCCATTTCTCCCACTGGGAGACTGAGCTCAGGCAAGCAGCAGCAACCCGCCGAACATTTCTCAGCGAATGCTGTGCTTTCGCAGAGGCTTTGCCTTGCAGCGAACAGCACTTCGCCGCTGCTTCCTCAGCAAGGCTTCAGTTTCGTCAGGGAAGAAGAGCTGCGGTAGAGCTGGTGCCTCTTGGGCCTTGCTCTCCGGGGCTCCATGTTCGCGTCCCGGGTTCACACTGCCAGGCCGAACTAAGCGGGCAGAGCCACAAAAGTGCAGCAGCGTGCGTTTCCTAGGATGGCACTCTATGCACACTAACATCTCCCGGGTAGGCATCGCTTGGCCTTTTACTCTGGCGCTCAGGAGGACTCGCGGACTTAGCCAGTGCTTTCCCCACAGGAAAGGAGAGGTGACAGGATCCCTGCACACCGCCCGTGCACTGAATAGGGAGCTTTGGGGGACTGTCCCCACTCCTTCCCCTTAAACCCCGTGCCTCCTCCAAGCTTCCACATCCTGGAGGAAGCCAGCATCTGATGGCCAGTTCTTTCTGGGAGTTGTTGCTCGAGTTCAGGGTAGGCGCCTGGTGGCAAGCCCATGTCTCCACCACGGATAGGTGGCCAAGGAGCTGCTGTCTCCTTGAGCCCAAAGGCTCAGGACAGGCATGCTTTCTGCCCAGACTCCTTCCTCAGAGTGGAGCCCTTTCCCCTGCCCTAATCTTCCCCGCGTGTCTCCTTAGCAGCCAGGCTTCCGTCGCTCTGCCGTGACAGACGTGTGGCTTTCCTTAAGGCTCTTTCCACAGGCGCCACCCCGCTTCTCTCTCAGGCAGAGGGGATGCCCAGGCAAAGAGGATTTCGCTCCATGCGGGTTTATTACACCGTGCTGTGGAAACTAGCTCCGGCAAGCAGCAGGCAGCATCCCACAGACCCGACTCTGATTTCCCAAAGAATGCTGTGCTTTCCCAAGGGGATGCCCCGGCAAAGAGGCTTTCGCTCTATGCGGGTTTCTCCCATCGTGCTGCGAATACTAGGCTAAGGCAAGCAGCAAAAGCAGCCCACAGAACCAACTCTGATTTCCCAGCGAGTGCTATGCTTTCGCAGATGTTGTCAGCTTGGCGCGAACCGCACTTCGCTGCTGCTTCCTCAGCAAGGCTTTGGTCGTTCGCTCTGTCGCGGCAGGGATGAAGAGCCCCGGGAGAGCTGGTGCCTCTTGGGCCTTGCATTCCCGGGCTCCCAGTTCGCGCCCGGGGTTCACCTTGCTAAGCCGAACGTAGCAGACACAGCCACAACCCTGCAGCAGCGTGCGTGGCCTAGCATGGCACTCTATGCCCATTACCATCTCCTGGCGTAGGTAAGGCTTTGCCTTTTGCTCCGTCGCTCAGGCAGACTCGGGGTCTAGGCCAGTGCCTTCACCACAGGAGAGAGGAGGCGACAGGATCCCTGCACACGGCCCGTGCACTGGGATGGGGAACTGTGGGGGACTGTCTCCACTCCTTACCAGGCACACCACCTGCCACCCACAACACTGCCACATCTTGGGGGAAGACGGCATCTGACTGCCCGTTTCTCCATGGGTTTGTTTCTGCGAGTTCCGGGTATGGCACCTGGGGGCAAGCCCGACTGCCCTTGGGACAGGTGGCCTAGGAGATGCTCTCCCCTTGGGACCAGAGGCACAGGACAGGCCTGCCATCTGCCCAGACTCCTTCCTCAGAGTGGAGCACGCGCCCCTGCCCTAGTCGTCCCCTCATGTCTCCTTAGCAGCCAGGCTTCGATCTCTCCGCACAGGGAGCGGGTGACACTTGTCTTGCCACTGGCCTGCTGTTCGTGCCACGGCAGGCTATCCTGCTTCCCAAGCGTTTCCCGACCCCAAGGCCAAGGGCTCCTTCTCATCCCAGGGGGCGTCGTGCTGGGCCTTCCCCACACTTCCTCCTGGGGAGCGCGGTGACAGACTTGTGCGACCATGCTTCTCTCTCAGGCAGAGGGGATGGTAGGGCAAAGGGTATTTCGCTCCATGCGGGTATCTTCCACCGTGCTGCGGAGACTAGCTCAGGCAAGCAGCAGCAGCATCCCCAAACCCAACTCTGATTTCCCTACGAATGCTGTGCTTTCCCAGGGGAGATGCCCAGGCAAAGAGGCTTTCACTGTATGCGGGTTTCTCCCACCGCCATTTCTCCCACTGGGAGACTGAGCTCAGGCAAGCAGCAGCAGCCCGCCGAACATTTCTCAGCGAATGCTGTGCTTTCGCAGAGGCTTTGCCTTGCAGCGAACAGCACTTCGCCGCTGCTTCCTCAGCAAGGCTTCAGTTTCGTCAGGGAAGAAGAGCTGCGGTAGAGCTGGTGCCTCTTGGGCCTTGCTCTCCGGGGCTCCATGTTCGCGTCCCGGGTTCACACTGCCAGGCCGAACTAAGCGGACAGAGCCACAAAAGTGCAGCAGCGTGCGTTTCCTAGGATGGCACTCTATGCACACTAACATCTCCCGGGTAGGCATCGCTTGGCCTTTTACTCTGGCGCTCAGGAGGACTCGCGGACTTAGCCAGTGCTTTCCCCACAGGAAAGGAGAGGTGACAGGATCCCTGCACACCGCCCGTGCACTGAATAGGGAGCTTTGGGGGACTGTCCCCACTCCTTCCCCTTAAACCCCGTGCCTCCTCCAAGCTTCCACATCCTGGAGGAAGCCAGCATCTGATGGCCAGTTCTTTCTGGGAGTTGTTGCTCGAGTTCAGGGTAGGCGCCTGGTGGCAAGCCCATGTCTCCACCACGGATAGGTGGCCAAGGAGCTGCTGTCTCCTTGAGCCCAAAGGCTCAGGACAGGCATGCTTTCTGCCCAGACTCCTTCCTCAGAGTGGAGCCCTTTCCCCTGCCCTAATCTTCCCCTCGTGTCTCCTTAGCAGCCAGGCTTCCGTCGCTCTGCCGTGACAGACGTGTGGCTTTCCTTAAGGCTCTTTCCACAGGCGCCACCCCGCTTCTCTCTCAGGCAGAGGGGATGCCCACGCAAAGAGGATTTCGCTCCATGCGGGTTTATTACACCGTGCTGTGGAGACCAGCTCTGTCCAGCAGCAGGCAGCATCCCACAGACCCGACTCTGATTTCCCAAAGAATGCTGTGCTTTCCCAAGGGGATGCCCCGGCAAAGACGCTTTCGCTCTATGCGGGTTTCTCCCATCGTGCTGCGAATACTAGGCTAAGGCAAGCAGCAAAAGCAGCCCACAGAACCAACTCTGATTTCCCAGCGAGTGCTATGCTTTCGCAGATGTTGTCAGCTTGGCGCGAACCGCACTTCGCTGCTGCTTCCTCAGCAAGGCTTTGGTCGTTCGCTCTGTCGCGGCAGGGATGAAGAGCCCCGGGAGAGCTGGTGCCTCTTGGGCCTTGCATTCCCGGGCTCCCAGTTCGCGCCCGGGGTTCACCTTGCTAAGCCGAACGTAGCAGACACAGCCACAACCCTGCAGCAGCGTGCGTGGCCTAGCATGGCACTCTATGCCCATTACCATCTCCTGGCGTAGGTAAGGCTTTGCCTTTTGCTCCGTCGCTCAGGCAGACTCGGGGTCTAGGCCAGTGCCTTCGCCACAGGAGAGAGGAGGCGACAGGATCCCTGCACACGGCCCGTGCACTGGGATGGGGAACTGTGGGGGACTGTCTCCACTCCTTACCAGGCACACCACCTGCCACCCACAACACTGCCACATCTTGGTGGAAGACGGCATCTGACTGCCCGTTTCTCCATGGGTTTGTTTCTGCGAGTTCCGGGTATGGCACCTGGGGGCAAGCCCGACTGCCCTTGGGACAGGTGGCCTAGGAGATGCTCTCCCCTTGGGACCAGAGGCACAGGACAGGCCTGCCATCTGCCCAGACTCCTTCCTCAGAGTGGAGCACGCGCCCCTGTCCTAGTCGTCCCCTCATGTCTCCTTAGCAGCCAGGCTTCGATCTCTCCGCACAGGGAGCGGGTGACACTTTTCTTGCCACTGGCCTGCTGTTCGTGCCACGGCAGGCTATCCTGCTTCCCAAGCGTTTCCCGACCCCAAGGCTGAGGGCTCCTTCTCATCCCAGGGGGCGTCGTGCTGGGCCTTCCCCACACTTCCTCCTGGGGAGCGCGGTGACAGACTTGTGGGACCATGCTTCTCTCTCAGGCAGAGGGGATGGTAGGGCAAAGGGTATTTCGCTCCCTGCGGGTATCTTCCACCGTGCTGCGGAGACTAGCTCAGGCAAGCAGCAGCAGCATCCCCAAACCCAACTCTGATTTCCCTACGAATGCTGTGCTTTCCCATGGGAGATGCCCAGGCAAAGAGGCTTTCACTGTATGCGGGTTTCTCCCACCGCCATTTCTCCCACTGGGAGACTGAGCTCAGGCAAGCAGCAGCAGCCCGCCGAACATTTCTCAGCGAATGCTGTGCTTTCGCAGAGGCTTTGCCTTGCAGCGAACAGCACTTCGCCGCTGCTTCCTCAGCAAGGCTTCAGTTTCGTCAGGGAAGAAGAGCTGCGGTAGAGCTGGTGCCTCTTGGGCCTTGCTCTCCGGGGCTCCATGTTCGCGTCCCGGGTTCACACTGCCAGGCCGAACTAAGCGGACAGAGCCACAAAAGTGCAGCAGCGTGCGTTTCCTAGGATGGCACTCTATGCACACTAACATCTCCCGGGTAGGCATCGCTTGGCCTTTTACTCTGGCGCTCAGGAGGACTCGCGGACTTAGCCAGTGCTTTCCCCACAGGAAAGGAGAGGTGACAGGATCCCTGCACACCGCCCGTGCACTGAATAGGGAGCTTTGGGGGACTGTCCCCACTCCTTCCCCTTAAACCCCGTGCCTCCTCCAAGCTTCCACATCCTGGAGGAAGCCAGCATCTGATGGCCAGTTCTTTCTGGGAGTTGTTGCTCGAGTTCAGGGTAGGCGCCTGGTGGCAAGCCCATGTCTCCACCACGGACAGGTGGCCAAGGAGCTGCTGTCTCCTTGAGCCCAAAGGCTCAGGACAGGCATGCTTTCTGCCCAGACTCCTTCCTCAGAGTGGAGCCCTTTCCCCTGCCCTAATCTTCCCCTCGTGTCTCCTTAGCAGCCAGGCTTCCGTCGCTCTGCCGTGACAGACGTGTGGCTTTCCTTAAGGCTCTTTCCACAGGCGCCACCCCGCTTCTCTCTCAGGCAGAGGGGATGCCCAGGCAAAGAGGATTTCGCTCCATGCGGGTTTATTACACCGTGCTGTGGAGACCAGCTCTGTCCAGCAGCAGGCAGCATCCCACAGACCCGACTCTGATTTCCCAAAGAATGCTGTGCTTTCCCAAGGGGATGCCCCGGCAAAGACGCTTTCGCTCTATGCGGGTTTCTCCCATCGTGCTGCGAATACTAGGCTAAGGCAAGCAGCAAAAGCAGCCCACAGAACCAACTCTGATTTCCCAGCGAGTGCTATGCTTTCGCAGATGTTGTCAGCTTGGCGCGAACCGCACTTCGCTGCTGCTTCCTCAGCAAGGCTTTGGTCGTTCGCTCTGTCGCGGCAGGGATGAAGAGCCCCGGGAGAGCTGGTGCCTCTTGGGCCTTGCATTCCCGGGCTCCCAGTTCGCGCCCCGGGTTCACCTTGCTAAGCCGAACTAAGCAGACACAGCCACAACCCTGCAGCAGCGTGCGTGGCCTAGCATGGCACTCTATGCCCATTACCATCTCCTGGCGTAGGTAAGGCTTTGCCTTTTGCTCCGTCGCTCAGGCAGACTCGGGGTCTAGGCCAGTGCCTTCGCCACAGGAGAGAGGAGGCGACAGGATCCCTGCACACGGCCCGTGCACTGGGATGGGGAACTGTGGGGGACTGTCTCCACTCCTTACCAGGCACACCACCTGCCACCCACAACACTGCCACATCTTGGTGGAAGACGGCATCTGACTGCCCGTTTCTCCATGGGTTTGTTTCTGCGAGTTCCGGGTATGGCACCTGGGGGCAAGCCCGACTGCCCTTGGGACAGGTGGCCTAGGAGATGCTCTCCCCTTGGGACCAGAGGCACAGGACAGGCCTGCCATCTGCCCAGACTCCTTCCTCAGAGTGGAGCACGCGCCCCTGCCCTAGTCGTCCCCTCATGTCTCCTTAGCAGCCAGGCTTCGATCTCTCCGCACAGGGAGCGGGTGACACTTTTCTTGCCACTGGCCTGCTGTTCGTGCCACGGCAGGCTATCCTGCTTCCCAAGCGTTTCCCGACCCCAAGGCCAAGGGCTCCTTCTCATCCCAGGGGGCGTCGTGCTGGGCCTTCCCCACACTTCCTCCTGGGGAGCGCGGTGACAGACTTGTGCGACCATGCTTCTCTCTCAGGCAGAGGGGATGGTAGGGCAAAGGGTATTTCGCTCCATGCGGGTATCTTCCACCGTGCTGCGGAGACTAGCTCAGGCAAGCAGCAGCAGCATCCCCAAACCCAACTCTGATTTCCCTACGAATGCTGTGCTTTCCCAGGGGAGATGCCCAGGCAAAGAGGCTTTCACTGTATGCGGGTTTCTCCCACCGCCATTTCTCCCACTGGGAGACTGAGCTCAGGCAAGCAGCAGCAGCCCGCCGAACATTTCTCAGCGAATGCTGTGCTTTCGCAGAGGCTTTGCCTTGCAGCGAACAGCACTTCGCCGCTGCTTCCTCAGCAAGGCTTCAGTTTCGTCAAGGAAGAAGAGCTGTGGTAGAGCTGGTGCCTCTTGGGCCTTGCTCTCCGGGGTTCCATGTTCGCGTCCCGGGTTCACACTGCCAGGCCGAACTAAGCGGACAGAGCCACAAAAGTGCAGCAGCGTGCGTTTCCTAGGATGGCACTCTATGCACACTAACATCTCCCGGGTAGGCATCGCTTGGCCTTTTACTCTGGCGCTCAGGAGGACTCGCGGACTTAGCCAGTGCTTTCCCCACAGGAAAGGAGAGGTGACAGGATCCCTGCACACCGCCCGTGCACTGAATAGGGAGCTTTGGGGGACTGTCCCCACTCCTTCCCCTTAAACCCCGTGCCTCCTCCAAGCTTCCACATCCTGGAGGAAGCCAGCATCTGATGGCCAGTTCTTTCTGGGAGTTGTTGCTCGAGTTCAGGGTAGGCGCCTGGTGGCAAGCCCATGTCTCCACCACGGATAGGTGGCCAAGGAGCTGCTGTCTCCTTGAGCCCAAAGGCTCAGGACAGGCATGCTTTCTGCCCAGACTCCTTCCTCAGAGTGGAGCCCTTTCCCCTGCCCTAATCTTCCCCTCGTGTCTCCTTAGCAGCCAGGCTTCCGTCGCTCTGCCGTGACAGACGTGTGGCTTTCCTTAAGGCTCTTTCCACAGGCGCCACCCCGCTTCTCTCTCAGGCAGAGGGGATGCCCAGGCAAAGAGGATTTCGCTCCATGCGGGTTTATTACACCGTGCTGTGGAGACCAGCTCTGTCCAGCAGCAGGCAGCATCCCACAGACCCGACTCTGATTTCCCAAAGAATGCTGTGCTTTCCCAAGGGGATGCCCCGGCAAAGAGGCTTTCGCTCTATGCGGGTTTCTCCCATCGTGCTGCGAATACTAGGCTAAGGCAAGCAGCAAAAGCAGCCCACAGAACCAACTCTGATTTCCCAGCGAGTGCTATGCTTTCGCAGATGTTGTCAGCTTGGCGCGAACCGCACTTCGCTGCTGCTTCCTCAGCAAGGCTTTGGTCGTTCGCTCTGTCGCGGCAGGGATGAAGAGCCCCGGGAGAGCTGGTGCCTCTTGGGCCTTGCATTCCCGGGCTCCCAGTTCGCGCCCGGGGTTCACCTTGCTAAGCCGAACGTAGCAGACACAGCCACAACCCTGCAGCAGCGTGCGTGGCCTAGCATGGCACTCTATGCCCATTACCATCTCCTGGCGTAGGTAAGGCTTTGCCTTTTGCTCCGTCGCTCAGGCAGACTCGGGGTCTAGGCCAGTGCCTTCACCACAGGAGAGAGGAGGCGACAGGATCCCTGCACACGGCCCGTGCACTGGGATGGGGAACTGTGGGGGACTGTCTCCACTCCTTACCAGGCACACCACCTGCCACCCACAACACTGCCACATCTTGGTGGAAGACGGCATCTGACTGCCCGTTTCTCCATGGGTTTGTTTCTGCGAGTTCCGGGTATGGCACCTGGGGGCAAGCCCGACTGCCTTTGGGACAGGTGGCCTAGGAGATGCTCTCCCCTTGGGACCAGAGGCACAGGACAGGCCTGCCATCTGCCCAGACTCCTTCCTCAGAGTGGAGCACGCGCCCCTGCCCTAGTCGTCCCCTCATGTCTCCTTAGCAGCCAGGCTTCGATCTCTCCGCACAGGGAGCGGGTGACACTTGTCTTGCCACTGGCCTGCTGTTCGTGCCACGGCAGGCTATCCTGCTTCCCAAGCGTTTCCCGACCCCAAGGCCAAGGGCTCCTTCTCATCCCAGGGGGCGTCGTGCTGGGCCTTCCCCACACTTCCTCCTGGGGAGCGCGGTGACAGACTTGTGCGACCATGCTTCTCTCTCAGGCAGAGGGGATGGTAGGGCAAAGGGTATTTCGCTCCATGCGGGTATCTTCCACCGTGCTGCGGAGACTAGCTCAGGCAAGCAGCAGCAGCATCCCCAAACCCAACTCTGATTTCCCTACGAATGCTGTGCTTTCCCAGGGGAGATGCCCAGGCAAAGAGGCTTTCACTGTATGCGGGTTTCTCCCACCGCCATTTCTCCCACTGGGAGACTGAGCTCAGGCAAGCAGCAGCAGCCCGCCGAACATTTCTCAGCGAATGCTGTGCTTTCGCAGAGGCTTTGCCTTGCAGCGAACAGCACTTCGCCGCTGCTTCCTCAGCAAGGCTTCAGTTTCGTCAGGGAAGAAGAGCTGCGGTAGAGCTGGTGCCTCTTGGGCCTTGCTCTCCGGGGCTCCATGTTCGCGTCCCGGGTTCACACTGCCAGGCCGAACTAAGCGGACAGAGCCACAAAAGTGCAGCAGCGTGCGTTTCCTAGGATGGCACTCTATGCACACTAACATCTCCCGGGTAGGCATCGCTTGGCCTTTTACTCTGGCGCTCAGGAGGACTCGCGGACTTAGCCAGTGCTTTCCCCACAGGAAAGGAGAGGTGACAGGATCCCTGCACACCGCCCGTGCACTGAATAGGGAGCTTTGGGGGACTGTCCCCACTCCTTCCCCTTAAACCCCGTGCCTCCTCCAAGCTTCCACATCCTGGAGGAAGCCAGCATCTGATGGCCAGTTCTTTCTGGGAGTTGTTGCTCGAGTTCAGGGTAGGCGCCTGGTGGCAAGCCCATGTCTCCACCACGGATAGGTGGCCAAGGAGCTGCTGTCTCCTTGAGCCCAAAGGCTCAGGACAGGCATGCTTTCTGCCCAGACTCCTTCCTCAGAGTGGAGCCCTTTCCCCTGCCCTAATCTTCCCCTCGTGTCTCCTTAGCAGCCAGGCTTCCGTCGCTCTGCCGTGACAGACGTGTGGCTTTCCTTAAGGCTCTTTCCACAGGCGCCACCCCGCTTCTCTCTCAGGCAGAGGGGATGCCCAGGCAAAGAGGATTTCGCTCCATGCGGGTTTATTACACCGTGCTGTGGAGACCAGCTCTGTCCAGCAGCAGGCAGCATCCCACAGACCCGACTCTGATTTCCCAAAGAATGCTGTGCTTTCCCAAGGGGATGCCCCGGCAAAGAGGCTTTCGCTCTATGCGGGTTTCTCCCATCGTGCTGCGAATACTAGGCTAAGGCAAGCAGCAAAAGCAGCCCACAGAACCAACTCTGATTTCCCAGCGAGTGCTATGCTTTCGCAGATGTTGTCAGCTTGGCGCGAACCGCACTTCGCTGCTGCTTCCTCAGCAAGGCTTTGGTCGTTCGCTCTGTCGCGGCAGGGATGAAGAGCCCCGGGAGAGCTGGTGCCTCTTGGGCCTTGCATTCCCGGGCTCCCAGTTCGCGCCCGGGGTTCACCTTGCTAAGCCGAACGTAGCAGACACAGCCACAACCCTGCAGCAGCGTGCGTGGCCTAGCATGGCACTCTATGCCCATTACCATCTCCTGGCGTAGGTAAGGCTTTGCCTTTTGCTCCGTCGCTCAGGCAGACTCGGGGTCTAGGCCAGTGCCTTCACCACAGGAGAGAGGAGGCGACAGGATCCCTGCACACGGCCCGTGCACTGGGATGGGGAACTGTGGGGGACGGTCTCCACTCCTTACCAGGCACACCACCTGCCACCCACAACACTGCCACATCTTGGTGGAAGACGGCATCTGACTGCCCGTTTCTCCATGGGTTTGTTTCTGCGAGTTCCGGGTATGGCACCTGGGGGCAAGCCCGACTGCCCTTGGGACAGGTGGCCTAGGAGATGCTCTCCCCTTGGGACCAGAGGCACAGGACAGGCCTGCCATCTGCCCAGACTCCTTCCTCAGAGTGGAGCACGCGCCCCTGCCCTAGTCGTCCCCTCATGTCTCCTTAGCAGCCAGGCTTCGATCTCTCCGCACAGGGAGCGGGTGACACTTTTCTTGCCACTGGCCTGCTGTTCGTGCCACGGCAGGCTATCCTGCTTCCCAAGCGTTTCCCGACCCCAAGGCCAAGGGCTCCTTCTCATCCCAGGGGGCGTCGTGCTGGGCCTTCCCCACACTTCCTCCTGGGGAGCCCGGTGACAGACTTGTGCGACCATGCTTCTCTCTCAGGCAGAGGGGATGGTAGGGCAAAGGGTATTTCGCTCCGGGCGGGTATCTTCCACCGTGCTGCGGAGACTAGCTCAGGCAAGCAGCAGCAGCATCCCCAAACCCAACTCTGATTTCCCTACGAATGCTGTGCTTTCCCAGGGGAGATGCCCAGGCAAAGAGGCTTTCACTGTATGCGGGTTTCTCCCACCGCCATTTCTCCCACTGGGAGACTGAGCTCAGGCAAGCAGCAGCAGCCCGCCGAACATTTCTCAGCGAATGCTGTGCTTTCACAGAGGCTTTGCCTTGCAGCGAACAGCACTTCGCCGCTGCTTCCTCAGCAAGGCTTCAGTTTCGTCAGGGAAGAAGAGCTGCGGTAGAGCTGGTGCCTCTTGGGCCTTGCTCTCCGGGGCTCCATGTTCGCGTCCCGGGTTCACACTGCCAGGCCGAACTAAGCGGACAGAGCCACAAAAGTGCAGCAGCGTGCGTTTCCTAGGATGGCACTCTATGCACACTAACATCTCCCGGGTAGGCATCGCTTGGCCTTTTACTCTGGCGCTCAGGAGGACTCGCGGACTTAGCCAGTGCTTTCCCCACAGGAAAGGAGAGGTGACAGGATCCCTGCACACCGCCCGTGCACTGAATAGGGAGCTTTGGGGGACTGTCCCCACTCCTTCCCCTTAAACCCCGTGCCTCCTCCAAGCTTCCACATCCTGGAGGAAGCCAGCATCTGATGGCCAGTTCTTTCTGGGAGTTGTTGCTCGAGTTCAGGGTAGGCGCCTGGTGGCAAGCCCATGTCTCCACCACGGATAGGTGGCCAAGGAGCTGCTGTCTCCTTGAGCCCAAAGGCTCAGGACAGGCATGCTTTCTGCCCAGACTCCTTCCTCAGAGTGGAGCCCTTTCCCCTGCCCTAATCTTCCCCTCGTGTCTCCTTAGCAGCCAGGCTTCCGTCGCTCTGCCGTGACAGACGTGTCGCTTTCCTTAAGGCTCTTTCCACAGGCACCACCCCGCTTCTCTCTCAGGCAGAGGGGATGCCCAGGCAAAGAGGATTTCGCTCCATGCGGGTTTATTACACCGTGCTGTGGAGACCAGCTCCGGCTAGCAGCAGGCAGCATCCCACAGACCCGACTCTGATTTCCCAAAGAATGCTGTGCTTTCCCAAGGGGATGCCCCGGCAAAGAGGCTTTCGCTCTATGCGGGTTTCTCCCATCGTGCTGCGAATACTAGGCTAAGGCAAGCAGCAAAAGCAGCCCACAGAACCAACTCTGATTTCCCAGCGAGTGCTATGCTTTCGCAGATGTTGTCAGCTTGGCGCGAACCGCACTTCGCTGCTGCTTCCTCAGCAAGGCTTTGGTCGTTCGCTCTGTCGCGGCAGGGATGAAGAGCCCCGGGAGAGCTGGTGCCTCTTGGGCCTTGCATTCCCGGGCTCCCAGTTCGCGCCCGGGGTTCACCTTGCTAAGCCGAACGTAGCAGACACAGCCACAACCCTGCAGCAGCGTGCGTGGCCTAGCATGGCACTCTATGCCCATTACCATCTCCTGGCGTAGGTAAGGCTTTGCCTTTTGCTCCGTCGCTCAGGCAGACTCGGGGTCTAGGCCAGTGCCTTCACCACAGGAGAGAGGAGGCGACAGGATCCCTGCACACGGCCCGTGCACTGGGATGGGGAACTGTGGGGGACTGTCTCCACTCCTTACCAGGCACACCACCTGCCACCCACAACACTGCCACATCTTGGTGGAAGACGGCATCTGACTGCCCGTTTCTCCATGGGTTTGTTTCTGCGAGTTCCGGGTATGGCACCTGGGGGCAAGTCCGACTGCCCTTGGGACAGGTGGCCTAGGAGATGCTCTCCCCTTGGGACCAGAGGCACAGGACAGGCCTGCCATCTGCCCAGACTCCTTCCTCAGAGTGGAGCACGCGCCCCTGCCCTAGTCGTCCCCTCATGTCTCCTTAGCAGCCAGGCTTCGATCTCTCCGCACAGGGAGCGGGTGACACTTTTCTTGCCACTGGCCTGCTGTTCATGCCACGGCAGGCTATCCTGCTTCCCAAGCGTTTCCCGACCCCAAGGCCAAGGGCTCCTTCACATCCCAGGGGGCGTCGTGCTGGGCCTTCCCCACACTTCCTCCTGGGGAGCGCGGTGACAGACTTTTGTGACCATGCTTCTCTCTCAGGCAGAGGGGATGGTAGGGCAAAGGGTATTTCGCTCCCTGCGGGTATCTTCCACCGTGCTGCGGAGACTAGCTCAGGCAAGCAGCAGCAGCATCCCCAAACCCAACTCTGATTTCCCTACGAATGCTGTGCTTTCCCAGGGGAGATGCCCAGGCAAAGAGGCTTTCACTGTATGCGGGTTTCTCCCACCGCCATTTCTCCCACTGGGAGACTGAGCTCAGGCAAGCAGCAGCAGCCCGCCGAACATTTCTCAGCGAATGCTGTGCTTTCGCAGAGGCTTTGCCTTGCAGCGAACAGCACTTCGCCGCTGCTTCCTCAGCAAGGCTTCAGTTTCGTCAGGGAAGAAGAGCTGCGGTAGAGCTGGTGCCTCTTGGGCCTTGCTCTCCGGGGCTCCATGTTCGCGTCCCGGGTTCACACTGCCAGGCCGAACTAAGCGGACAGAGCCACAAAAGTGCAGCAGCGTGCGTTTCCTAGGATGGCACTCTATGCACACTAACATCTCCCGGGTAGGCATCGCTTGGCCTTTTACTCTGGCGCTCAGGAGGACTCGCGGACTTAGCCAGTGCTTTCCCCACAGGAAAGGAGAGGTGACAGGATCCCTGCACACCGCCCGTGCACTGAATAGGGAGCTTTGGGGGACTGTCCCCACTCCTTCCCCTTAAACCCCGTGCCTCCTCCAAGCTTCCACATCCTGGAGGAAGCCAGCATCTGATGGCCAGTTCTTTCTGGGAGTTGTTGCTCGAGTTCAGGGTAGGCGCCTGGTGGCAAGCCCATGTCTCCACCACGGATAGGTGGCCAAGGAGCTGCTGTCTCCTTGAGCCCAAAGGCTCAGGACAGGCATGCTTTCTGCCCAGACTCCTTCCTCAGAGTGGAGCCCTTTCCCCTGCCCTAATCTTCCCCTCGTGTCTCCTTAGCAGCCAGGCTTCCGTCGCTCTGCCGTGACAGACGTGTGGCTTTCCTTAAGGCTCTTTCCACAGGCGCCACCCCGCTTCTCTCTCAGGCAGAGGGGATGCCCAGGCAAAGAGGATTTCGCTCCATGCGGGTTTATTACACCGTGCTGTGGAGACCAGCTCTGTCCAGCAGCAGGCAGCATCCCACAGACCCGACTCTGATTTCCCAAAGAATGCTGTGCTTTCCCAAGGGGATGCCCCGGCAAAGAGGCTTTCGCTCTATGCGGGTTTCTCCCATCGTGCTGCGAATACTAGGCTAAGGCAAGCAGCAAAAGCAGCCCACAGAACCAACTCTGATTTCCCAGCGAGTGCTATGCTTTCGCAGATGTTGTCAGCTTGGCGCGAACCGCACTTCGCTGCTGCTTCCTCAGCAAGGCTTTGGTCGTTCGCTCTGTCGCGGCAGGGATGAAGAGCCCCGGGAGAGCTGGTGCCTCTTGGGCCTTGCATTCCCGGGCTCCCAGTTCGCGCCCGGGGTTCACCTTGCTAAGCCGAACGTAGCAGACACAGCCACAACCCTGCAGCAGCGTGCGTGGCCTAGCATGGCACTCTATGCCCATTACCATCTCCTGGCGTAGGTAAGGCTTTGCCTTTTGCTCCGTCGCTCAGGCAGACTCGGGGTCTAGGCCAGTGCCTTCACCACAGGAGAGAGGAGGCGACAGGATCCCTGCACACGGCCCGTGCACTGGGATGGGGAACTGTGGGGGACGGTCTCCACTCCTTACCAGGCACACCACCTGCCACCCACAACACTGCCACATCTTGGTGGAAGACGGCATCTGACTGCCCGTTTCTCCATGGGTTTGTTTCTGCGAGTTCCGGGTATGGCACCTGGGGGCAAGCCCGACTGCCCTTGGGACAGGTGGCCTAGGAGATGCTCTCCCCTTGGGACCAGAGGCACAGGACAGGCCTGCCATCTGCCCAGACTCCTTCCTCAGAGTGGAGCACGCGCCCCTGCCCTAGTCGTCCCCTCATGTCTCCTTAGCAGCCAGGCTTCGATCTCTCCGCACAGGGAGCGGGTGACACTTTTCTTGCCACTGGCCTGCTGTTCGTGCCACGGCAGGCTATCCTGCTTCCCAAGCGTTTCCCGACCCCAAGGCCAAGGGCTCCTTCTCATCCCAGGGGGCGTCGTGCTGGGCCTTCCCCACACTTCCTCCTGGGGAGCCCGGTGACAGACTTGTGCGACCATGCTTCTCTCTCAGGCAGAGGGGATGGTAGGGCAAAGGGTATTTCGCTCCGGGCGGGTATCTTCCACCGTGCTGCGGAGACTAGCTCAGGCAAGCAGCAGCAGCATCCCCAAACCCAACTCTGATTTCCCTACGAATGCTGTGCTTTCCCAGGGGAGATGCCCAGGCAAAGAGGCTTTCACTGTATGCGGGTTTCTCCCACCGCCATTTCTCCCACTGGGAGACTGAGCTCAGGCAAGCAGCAGCAGCCCGCCGAACATTTCTCAGCGAATGCTGTGCTTTCACAGAGGCTTTGCCTTGCAGCGAACAGCACTTCGCCGCTGCTTCCTCAGCAAGGCTTCAGTTTCGTCAGGGAAGAAGAGCTGCGGTAGAGCTGGTGCCTCTTGGGCCTTGCTCTCCGGGGCTCCATGTTCGCGTCCCGGGTTCACACTGCCAGGCCGAACTAAGCGGACAGAGCCACAAAAGTGCAGCAGCGTGCGTTTCCTAGGATGGCACTCTATGCACACTAACATCTCCCGGGTAGGCATCGCTTGGCCTTTTACTCTGGCGCTCAGGAGGACTCGCGGACTTAGCCAGTGCTTTCCCCACAGGAAAGGAGAGGTGACAGGATCCCTGCACACCGCCCGTGCACTGAATAGGGAGCTTTGGGGGACTGTCCCCACTCCTTCCCCTTAAACCCCGTGCCTCCTCCAAGCTTCCACATCCTGGAGGAAGCCAGCATCTGATGGCCAGTTCTTTCTGGGAGTTGTTGCTCGAGTTCAGGGTAGGCGCCTGGTGGCAAGCCCATGTCTCCACCACGGATAGGTGGCCAAGGAGCTGCTGTCTCCTTGAGCCCAAAGGCTCAGGACAGGCATGCTTTCTGCCCAGACTCCTTCCTCAGAGTGGAGCCCTTTCCCCTGCCCTAATCTTCCCCTCGTGTCTCCTTAGCAGCCAGGCTTCCGTCGCTCTGCCGTGACAGACGTGTCGCTTTCCTTAAGGCTCTTTCCACAGGCACCACCCCGCTTCTCTCTCAGGCAGAGGGGATGCCCAGGCAAAGAGGATTTCGCTCCATGCGGGTTTATTACACCGTGCTGTGGAGACCAGCTCCGGCTAGCAGCAGGCAGCATCCCACAGACCCGACTCTGATTTCCCAAAGAATGCTGTGCTTTCCCAAGGGGATGCCCCGGCAAAGAGGCTTTCGCTCTATGCGGGTTTCTCCCATCGTGCTGCGAATACTAGGCTAAGGCAAGCAGCAAAAGCAGCCCACAGAACCAACTCTGATTTCCCAGCGAGTGCTATGCTTTCGCAGATGTTGTCAGCTTGGCGCGAACCGCACTTCGCTGCTGCTTCCTCAGCAAGGCTTTGGTCGTTCGCTCTGTCGCGGCAGGGATGAAGAGCCCCGGGAGAGCTGGTGCCTCTTGGGCCTTGCATTCCCGGGCTCCCAGTTCGCGCCCGGGGTTCACCTTGCTAAGCCGAACGTAGCAGACACAGCCACAACCCTGCAGCAGCGTGCGTGGCCTAGCATGGCACTCTATGCCCATTACCATCTCCTGGCGTAGGTAAGGCTTTGCCTTTTGCTCCGTCGCTCAGGCAGACTCGGGGTCTAGGCCAGTGCCTTCACCACAGGAGAGAGGAGGCGACAGGATCCCTGCACACGGCCCGTGCACTGGGATGGGGAACTGTGGGGGACTGTCTCCACTCCTTACCAGGCACACCACCTGCCACCCACAACACTGCCACATCTTGGTGGAAGACGGCATCTGACTGCCCGTTTCTCCATGGGTTTGTTTCTGCGAGTTCCGGGTATGGCACCTGGGGGCAAGTCCGACTGCCCTTGGGACAGGTGGCCTAGGAGATGCTCTCCCCTTGGGACCAGAGGCACAGGACAGGCCTGCCATCTGCCCAGACTCCTTCCTCAGAGTGGAGCACGCGCCCCTGCCCTAGTCGTCCCCTCATGTCTCCTTAGCAGCCAGGCTTCGATCTCTCCGCACAGGGAGCGGGTGACACTTTTCTTGCCACTGGCCTGCTGTTCATGCCACGGCAGGCTATCCTGCTTCCCAAGCGTTTCCCGACCCCAAGGCCAAGGGCTCCTTCACATCCCAGGGGGCGTCGTGCTGGGCCTTCCCCACACTTCCTCCTGGGGAGCGCGGTGACAGACTTTTGTGACCATGCTTCTCTCTCAGGCAGAGGGGATGGTAGGGCAAAGGGTATTTCGCTCCCTGCGGGTATCTTCCACCGTGCTGCGGAGACTAGCTCAGGCAAGCAGCAGCAGCATCCCCAAACCCAACTCTGATTTCCCTACGAATGCTGTGCTTTCCCAGGGGAGATGCCCAGGCAAAGAGGCTTTCACTGTATGCGGGTTTCTCCCACCGCCATTTCTCCCACTGGGAGACTGAGCTCAGGCAAGCAGCAGCAGCCCGCCGAACATTTCTCAGCGAATGCTGTGCTTTCGCAGAGGCTTTGCCTTGCAGCGAACAGCACTTCGCCGCTGCTTCCTCAGCAAGGCTTCAGTTTCGTCAGGGAAGAAGAGCTGCGGTAGAGCTGGTGCCTCTTGGGCCTTGCTCTCCGGGGCTCCATGTTCGCGTCCCGGGTTCACACGGCCAGGCCGAACTAAGCGGACAGAGCCACAAAAGTGCAGCAGCGTGCGTTTCCTAGGATGGCACTCTATGCACACTAACATCTCCCGGGTAGGCATCGCTTGGCCTTTTACTCTGGCGCTCAGGAGGACTCGCGGACTTAGCCAGTGCTTTCCCCACAGGAAAGGAGAGGTGACAGGATCCCTGCACACCGCCCGTGCACTGAATAGGGAGCTTTGGGGGACTGTCCCCACTCCTTCCCCTTAAACCCCGTGCCTCCTCCAAGCTTCCACATCCTGGAGGAAGCCGGCATCTGATGGCCAGTTCTTTCTGGGAGTTGTTGCTCGAGTTCAGGGTAGGCGCCTGGTGGCAAGCCCATGTCTCCACCACGGATAGGTGGCCAAGGAGCTGCTGTCTCCTTGAGCCCAAAGGCTCAGGACAGGCATGCTTTCTGCCCAGACTCCTTCCTCAGAGTGGAGCCCTTTCCCCTGCCCTAATCTTCCCCTCGTGTCTCCTTAGCAGCCAGGCTTCCGTCGCTCTGCCGTGACAGACGTGTGGCTTTCCTTAAGGCTCTTTCCACAGGCGCCACCCCGCTTCTCTCTCAGGCAGAGGGGATGCCCAGGCAAAGAGGATTTCGCTCCATGCGGGTTTATTACACCGTGCTGTGGAGACCAGCTCTGTCCAGCAGCAGGCAGCATCCCACAGACCCGACTCTGATTTCCCAAAGAATGCTGTGCTTTCCCAAGGGGATGCCCCGGCAAAGAGGCTTTCGCTCTATGCGGGTTTCTCCCATCGTGCTGCGAATACTAGGCTAAGGCAAGCAGCAAAAGCAGCCCACAGAACCAACTCTGATTTCCCAGCGAGTGCTATGCTTTCGCAGATGTTGTCAGCTTGGCGCGAACCGCACTTCGCTGCTGCTTCCTCAGCAAGGCTTTGGTCGTTCGCTCTGTCGCGGCAGGGATGAAGAGCCCCGGGAGAGCTGGTGCCTCTTGGGCCTTGCATTCCCGGGCTCCCAGTTCGCGCCCCGGGTTCACCTTGCTAAGCCGAACTAAGCAGACACAGCCACAACCCTGCAGCAGCGTGCGTGGCCTAGCATGGCACTCTATGCCCATTACCATCTCCTGGCGTAGGTAAGGCTTTGCCTTTTGCTCCGTCGCTCAGGCAGACTCGGGGTCTAGGCCAGTGCCTTCACCACAGGAGAGAGGAGGCGACAGGATCCCTGCACACGGCCCGTGCACTGGGATGGGGAACTGTGGGGGACGGTCTCCACTCCTTACCAGGCACACCACCTGCCACCCACAACACTGCCACATCTTGGTGGAAGACGGCATCTGACTGCCCGTTTCTCCATGGGTTTGTTTCTGCGAGTTCCGGGTATGGCACCTGGGGGCAAGCCCGACTGCCCTTGGGACAGGTGGCCTAGGAGATGCTCTCCCCTTGGGACCAGAGGCACAGGACAGGCCTGCCATCTGCCCAGACTCCTTCCTCAGAGTGGAGCACGCGCCCCTGCCCTAGTCGTCCCCTCATGTCTCCTTAGCAGCCAGGCTTCGATCTCTCCGCACAGGGAGCGGGTGACACTTTTCTTGCCACTGGCCTGCTGTTCGTGCCACGGCAGGCTATCCTGCTTCCCAAGCGTTTCCCGACCCCAAGGCCAAGGGCTCCTTCTCATCCCAGGGGGCGTCGTGCTGGGCCTTCCCCACACTTCCTCCTGGGGAGCGCGGTGACAGACTTGTGCGACCATGCTTCTCTCTCAGGCAGAGGGGATGGTAGGGCAAAGGGTATTTCGCTCCATGCGGGTATCTTCCACCGTGCTGCGGAGACTAGCTCAGGCAAGCAGCAGCAGCATCCCCAAACCCAACTCTGATTTCCCTACGAATGCTGTGCTTTCCCAGGGGAGATGCCCAGGCAAAGAGGCTTTCACTGTATGCGGGTTTCTCCCACCGCCATTTCTCCCACTGGGAGACTGAGCTCAGGCAAGCAGCAGCAGCCCGCCGAACATTTCTCAGCGAATGCTGTGCTTTCGCAGAGGCTTTGCCTTGCAGCGAACAGCACTTCGCCGCTGCTTCCTCAGCAAGGCTTCAGTTTCGTCAGGGAAGAAGAGCTGCGGTAGAGCTGGTGCCTCTTGGGCCTTGCTCTCCGGGGTTCCATGTTCGCGTCCCGGGTTCACACTGCCAGGCCGAACTAAGCGGACAGAGCCACAAAAGTGCAGCAGCGTGCGTTTCCTAGGATGGCACTCTATGCACACTAACATCTCCCGGGTAGGCATCGCTTGGCCTTTTACTCTGGCGCTCAGGAGGACTCGCGGACTTAGCCAGTGCTTTCCCCACAGGAAAGGAGAGGTGACAGGATCCCTGCACACCGCCCGTGCACTGAATAGGGAGCTTTGGGGGACTGTCCCCACTCCTTCCCCTTAAACCCCGTGCCTCCTCCAAGCTTCCACATCCTGGAGGAAGCCAGCATCTGATGGCCAGTTCTTTCTGGGAGTTGTTGCTCGAGTTCAGGGTAGGCGCCTGGTGGCAAGCCCATGTCTCCACCACGGATAGGTGGCCAAGGAGCTGCTGTCTCCTTGAGCCCAAAGGCTCAGGACAGGCATGCTTTCTGCCCAGACTCCTTCCTCAGAGTGGAGCCCTTTCCCCTGCCCTAATCTTCCCCTCGTGTCTCCTTAGCAGCCAGGCTTCCGTCGCTCTGCCGTGACAGACGTGTGGCTTTCCTTAAGGCTCTTTCCACAGGCGCCACCCCGCTTCTCTCTCAGGCAGAGGGGATGCCCAGGCAAAGAGGATTTCGCTCCATGCGGGTTTATTACACCGTGCTGTGGAGACCAGCTCTGTCCAGCAGCAGGCAGCATCCCACAGACCCGACTCTGATTTCCCAAAGAATGCTGTGCTTTCCCAAGGGGATGCCCCGGCAAAGAGGCTTTCGCTCTATGCGGGTTTCTCCCATCGTGCTGCGAATACTAGGCTAAGGCAAGCAGCAAAAGCAGCCCACAGAACCAACTCTGATTTCCCAGCGAGTGCTATGCTTTCGCAGATGTTGTCAGCTTGGCGCGAACCGCACTTCGCTGCTGCTTCCTCAGCAAGGCTTTGGTCGTTCGCTCTGTCGCGGCAGGGATGAAGAGCCCCGGGAGAGCTGGTGCCTCTTGGGCCTTGCATTCCCGGGCTCCCAGTTCGCGCCCGGGGTTCACCTTGCTAAGCCGAACGTAGCAGACACAGCCTCAACCCTGCAGCAGCGTGCGTGGCCTAGCATGGCACTCTATGCCCATTACCATCTCCTGGCGTAGGTAAGGCTTTGCCTTTTGCTCCGTCGCTCAGGCAGACTCGGGGTCTAGGCCAGTGCCTTCACCACAGGAGAGAGGAGGCGACAGGATCCCTGCACACGGCCCGTGCACTGGGATGGGGAACTGTGGGGGACTGTCTCCACTCCTTACCAGGCACACCACCTGCCACCCACAACACTGCCACATCTTGGTGGAAGACGGCATCTGACTGCCCGTTTCTCCATGGGTTTGTTTCTGCGAGTTCCGGGTATGGCACCTGGGGGCAAGCCCGACTGCCCTTGGGACAGGTGGCCTAGGAGATGCTCTCCCCTTGGGACCAGAGGCACAGGACAGGCCTGCCATCTGCCCAGACTCCTTCCTCAGAGTGGAGCACGCGCCCCTGCCCTAGTCGTCCCCTCATGTCTCCTTAGCAGCCAGGCTTCGATCTCTCCGCACAGGGAGCGGGTGACACTTTTCTTGCCACTGGCCTGCTGTTCGTGCCACGGCAGGCTATCCTGCTTCCCAAGCGTTTCCCGACCCCAAGGCCAAGGGCTCCTTCTCATCCCAGGGGGCGTCGTGCTGGGCCTTCCCCACACTTCCTCCTGGGGAGCGCGGTGACAGACTTGTGCGACCATGCTTCTCTCTCAGGCAGAGGGGATGGTAGGGCAAAGGGTATTTCGCTCCATGCGGGTATCTTCCACCGTGCTGCGGAGACTAGCTCAGGCAAGCAGCAGCAGCATCCCCAAACCCAACTCTGATTTCCCTACGAATGCTGTGCTTTCCCAGGGGAGATGCCCAGGCAAAGAGGCTTTCACTGTATGCGGGTTTCTCCCACCGCCATTTCTCCCACTGGGAGACTGAGCTCAGGCAAGCAGCAGCAGCCCGCCGAACATTTCTCAGCGAATGCTGTGCTTTCGCAGAGGCTTTGCCTTGCAGCGAACAGCACTTCGCCGCTGCTTCCTCAGCAAGGCTTCAGTTTCGTCAGGGAAGAAGAGCTGCGGTAGAGCTGGTGCCTCTTGGGCCTTGCTCTCCGGGGCTCCATGTTCGCGTCCCGGGTTCACACGGCCAGGCCGAACTAAGCGGACAGAGCCACAAAAGTGCAGCAGCGTGCGTTTCCTAGGATGGCACTCTATGCACACTAACATCTCCCGGGTAGGCATCGCTTGGCCTTTTACTCTGGCGCTCAGGAGGACTCGCGGACTTAGCCAGTGCTTTCCCCACAGGAAAGGAGAGGTGACAGGATCCCTGCACACCGCCCGTGCACTGAATAGGGAGCTTTGGGGGACTGTCCCCACTCCTTCCCCTTAAACCCCGTGCCTCCTCCAAGCTTCCACATCCTGGAGGAAGCCAGCATCTGATGGCCAGTTCTTTCTGGGAGTTGTTGCTCGAGTTCAGGGTAGGCGCCTGGTGGCAAGCCCATGTCTCCACCACGGATAGGTGGCCAAGGAGCTGCTGTCTCCTTGAGCCCAAAGGCTCAGGACAGGCATGCTTTCTGCCCAGACTCCTTCCTCAGAGTGGAGCCCTTTCCCCTGCCCTAATCTTCCCCTCGTGTCTCCTTAGCAGCCAGGCTTCCGTCGCTCTGCCGTGACAGACGTGTGGCTTTCCTTAAGGCTCTTTCCACAGGCGCCACCCCGCTTCTCTCTCAGGCAGAGGGGATGCCCAGGCAAAGAGGATTTCGCTCCATGCGGGTTTATTACACCGTGCTGTGGAGACCAGCTCTGTCCAGCAGCAGGCAGCATCCCACAGACCCGACTCTGATTTCCCAAAGAATGCTGTGCTTTCCCAAGGGGATGCCCCGGCAAAGAGGCTTTCGCTCTATGCGGGTTTCTCCCATCGTGCTGCGAATACTAGGCTAAGGCAAGCAGCAAAAGCAGCCCACAGAACCAACTCTGATTTCCCAGCGAGTGCTATGCTTTCGCAGATGTTGTCAGCTTGGCGCGAACCGCACTTCGCTGCTGCTTCCTCAGCAAGGCTATGGTCGTTCGCTCTGTCGCGGCAGGGATGAAGAGCCCCGGGAGAGCTGGTGCCTCTTGGGCCTTGCATTCCCGGGCTCCCAGTTCGCGCCCGGGGTTCACCTTGCTAAGCCGAACTAAGCAGACACAGCCACAACCCTGCAGCAGCGTGCGTGGCCTAGCATGGCACTCTATGCCCATTACCATCTCCTGGCGTAGGTAAGGCTTTGCCTTTTGCTCCGTCGCTCAGGCAGACTCGGGGTCTAGGCCAGTGCCTTCAACACAGGAGAGAGGAGGCGACAGGATCCCTGCACACGGCCCGTGCACTGGGATGGGGAACTGTGGGGGACTGTCTCCACTCCTTACCAGGCACACCACCTGCCACCCACAACACTGCCACATCTTGGTGGAAGACGGCATCTGACTGCCCGTTTCTCCATGGGTTTGTTTCTGCGAGTTCCGGGTATGGCACCTGGGGGCAAGCCCGACTGCCCTTGGGACAGGTGGCCTAGGAGATGCTCTCCCCTTGGGACCAGAGGCACAGGACAGGCCTGCCATCTGCCCAGACTCCTTCCTCAGAGTGGAGCACGCGCCCCTGCCCTAGTCGTCCCCTCATGTCTCCTTAGCAGCCAGGCTTCGATCTCTCCGCACAGGGAGCGGGTGACACTTGTCTTGCCACTGGCCTGCTGTTCGTGCCACGGCAGGCTATCCTGCTTCCCAAGCGTTTCCCGACCCCAAGGCCAAGGGCTCCTTCTCATCCCAGGGGGCGTCGTGCTGGGCCTTCCCCACACTTCCTCCTGGGGAGCCCGGTGACAGACTTGTGCGACCATGCTTCTCTCTCAGGCAGAGGGGATGGTAGGGCAAAGGGTATTTCGCTCCGGGCGGGTATCTTCCACCGTGCTGCGGAGACTAGCTCAGGCAAGCAGCAGCAGCATCCCAAAACCCAACTCTGATTTCCCTACGAATGCTGTGCTTTCCCAGGGGAGATGCCCAGGCAAAGAGGCTTTCACTGTATGCGGGTTTCTCCCACCGCCATTTCTCCCACTGGGAGACTGAGCTCAGGCAAGCAGCAGCAGCCCGCCGAACATTTCTCAGCGAATGCTGTGCTTTCACAGAGGCTTTGCCTTGCAGCGAACAGCACTTCGCCGCTGCTTCCTCAGCAAGGCTTCAGTTTCGTCAGGGAAGAAGAGCTGCGGTAGAGCTGGTGCCTCTTGGGCCTTGCTCTCCGGGGCTCCATGTTCGCGTCCCGGGTTCACACTGCCAGGCCGAACTAAGCGGACAGAGCCACAAAAGTGCAGCAGCGTGCGTTTCCTAGGATGGCACTCTATGCACACTAACATCTCCCGGGTAGGCATCGCTTGGCCTTTTACTCTGGCGCTCAGGAGGACTCGCGGACTTAGCCAGTGCTTTCCCCACAGGAAAGGAGAGGTGACAGGATCCCTGCACACCGCCCGTGCACTGAATAGGGAGCTTTGGGGGACTGTCCCCACTCCTTCCCCTTAAACCCCGTGCCTCCTCCAAGCTTCCACATCCTGGAGGAAGCCAGCATCTGATGGCCAGTTCTTTCTGGGAGTTGTTGCTCGAGTTCAGGGTAGGCGCCTGGTGGCAAGCCCATGTCTCCACCACGGATAGGTGGCCAAGGAGCTGCTGTCTCCTTGAGCCCAAAGGCTCAGGACAGGCATGCTTTCTGCCCAGACTCCTTCCTCAGAGTGGAGCCCTTTCCCCTGCCCTAATCTTCCCCTCGTGTCTCCTTAGCAGCCAGGCTTCCGTCGCTCTGCCGTGACAGACGTGTCGCTTTCCTTAAGGCTCTTTCCACAGGCACCACCCCGCTTCTCTCTCAGGCAGAGGGGATGCCCAGGCAAAGAGGATTTCGCTCCATGCGGGTTTATTACACCGTGCTGTGGAGACCAGCTCTGTCCAGCAGCAGGCAGCATCCCACAGACCCGACTCTGATTTCCCAAAGAATGCTGTGCTTTCCCAAGGGGATGCCCCGGCAAAGAGGCTTTCGCTCTATGCGGGTTTCTCCCATCGTGCTGCGAATACTAGGCTAAGGCAAGCAGCAAAAGCAGCCCACAGAACCAACTCTGATTTCCCAGCGAGTGCTATGCTTTCGCAGATGTTGTCAGCTTGGCGCGAACCGCACTTCGCTGCTGCTTCCTCAGCAAGGCTTTGGTCGTTCGCTCTGTCGCGGCAGGGATGAAGAGCCCCGGGAGAGCTGGTGCCTCTTGGGCCTTGCATTCCCGGGCTCCCAGTTCACGCCCGGGGTTCACCTTGCTAAGCCGAACGTAGCAGACACAGCCACAACCCTGCAGCAGCGTGCGTGGCCTAGCATGGCACTCTATGCCCATTACCATCTCCTGGCGTAGGTAAGGCTTTGCCTTTTGCTCCGTCGCTCAGGCAGACTCGGGGTCTAGGCCAGTGCCTTCACCACAGGAGAGAGGAGGCGACAGGATCCCTGCACACGGCCCGTGCACTGGGATGGGGAACTGTGGGGGACTGTCTCCACTCCTTACCAGGCACACCACCTGCCACCCACAACACTGCCACATCTTGGTGGAAGACGGCATCTGACTGCCCGTTTCTCCATGGGTTTGTTTCTGCGAGTTCCGGGTATGGCACCTGGGGGCAAGTCCGACTGCCCTTGGGACAGGTGGCCTAGGAGATGCTCTCCCCTTGGGACCAGAGGCACAGGACAGGCCTGCCTTCTGCCCAGACTCCTTCCTCAGAGTGGAGCACGCGCCCCTGCCCTAGTCGTCCCCTCATGTCTCCTTAGCAGCCAGGCTTCGATCTCTCCGCACAGGGAGCGGGTGACACTTTTCTTGCCACTGGCCTGCTGTTCGTGCCACGGCAGGCTATCCTGCTTCCCAAGCGTTTCCCGACCCCAAGGCCAAGGGCTCCTTCACATCCCAGGGGGCGTCGTGCTGGGCCTTCCCCACACTTCCTCCTGGGGAGCGCGGTGACAGACTTGTGGGACCATGCTTCTCTCTCAGGCAGAGGGGATGGTAGGGCAAAGGGTATTTCGCTCCCTGCGGGTATCTTCCACCGTGCTGCGGAGACTAGCTCAGGCAAGCAGCAGCAGCATCCCCAAACCCAACTCTGATTTCCCTACGAATGCTGTGCTTTCCCAGGGGAGATGCCCAGGCAAAGAGGCTTTCACTGTATGCGGGTTTCTCCCACCGCCATTTCTCCCACTGGGAGACTGAGCTCAGGCAAGCAGCAGCAGCCCGCCGAACATTTCTCAGCGAATGCTGTGCTTTCGCAGAGGCTTTGCCTTGCAGCGAACAGCACTTCGCCGCTGCTTCCTCAGCAAGGCTTCAGTTTCGTCAGGGAAGAAGAGCTGCGGTAGAGCTGGTGCCTCTTGGGCCTTGCTCTCCGGGGCTCCATGTTCGCGTCCCGGGTTCACACGGCCAGGCCGAACTAAGCGGACAGAGCCACAAAAGTGCAGCAGCGTGCGTTTCCTAGGATGGCACTCTATGCACACTAACATCTCCCGGGTAGGCATCGCTTGGCCTTTTACTCTGGCGCTCAGGAGGACTCGCGGACTTAGCCAGTGCTTTCCCCACAGGAAAGGAGAGGTGACAGGATCCCTGCACACCGCCCGTGCACTGAATAGGGAGCTTTGGGGGACTGTCCCCACTCCTTCCCCTTAAACCCCGTGCCTCCTCCAAGCTTCCACATCCTGGAGGAAGCCGGCATCTGATGGCCAGTTCTTTCTGGGAGTTGTTTCTCGAGTTCAGGGTAGGCGCCTGGTGGCAAGCCCATGTCTCCACCACGGACAGGTGGTCAAGGAGCTGCTGTCTCCTTGAGCCCAAAGGCTCAGGACAGGCATGCTTTCTGCCCAGACTCCTTCCTCAGAGTGGAGCCCTTTCCCCTGCCCTAATCTTCCCCTCGTGTCTCCTTAGCAGCCAGGCTTCCGTCGCTCTGCCGTGACAGACGTGTGGCTTTCCTTAAGGCTCTTTCCACAGGCGCCACCCCGCTTCTCTCTCAGGCAGAGGGGATGCCCAGGCAAAGAGGATTTCGCTCCATGCGGGTTTATTACACCGTGCTGTGGAGACCAGCTCTGTCCAGCAGCAGGCAGCATCCCACAGACCCGACTCTGATTTCCCAAAGAATGCTGTGCTTTCCCAAGGGGATGCCCCGGCAAAGAGGCTTTCGCTCTATGCGGGTTTCTCCCATCGTGCTGCGAATACTAGGCTAAGGCAAGCAGCAAAAGCAGCCCACAGAACCAACTCTGATTTCCCAGCGAGTGCTATGCTTTCGCAGATGTTGTCAGCTTGGCGCGAACCGCACTTCGCTGCTGCTTCCTCAGCAAGGCTTTGGTCGTTCGCTCTGTCGCGGCAGGGATGAAGAGCCCCGGGAGAGCTGGTGCCTCTTGGGCCTTGCATTCCCGGGCTCCCAGTTCGCGCCCGGGGTTCACCTTGCTAAGCCGAACTAAGCAGACACAGCCACAACCCTGCAGCAGCGTGCGTGGCCTAGCATGGCACTCTATGCCCATTACCATCTCCTGGCGTAGGTAAGGCTTTGCCTTTTGCTCCGTCGCTCAGGCAGACTCGGGGTCTAGGCCAGTGCCTTCACCACAGGAGAGAGGAGGCGACAGGATCCCTGCACACGGCCCGTGCACTGGGATGGGGAACTGTGGGGGACGGTCTCCACTCCTTACCAGGCACACCACCTGCCACCCACAACACTGCCACATCTTGGTGGAAGACGGCATCTGACTGCCCGTTTCTCCATGGGTTTGTTTCTGCGAGTTCCGGGTATGGCACCTGGGGGCAAGCCCGACTGCCCTTGGGACAGGTGGCCTAGGAGATGCTCTCCCCTTGGGACCAGAGGCACAGGACAGGCCTGCCATCTGCCCAGACTCCTTCCTCAGAGTGGAGCACGCGCCCCTGCCCTAGTCGTCCCCTCATGTCTCCTTAGCAGCCAGGCTTCGATCTCTCCGCACAGGGAGCGGGTGACACTTTTCTTGCCACTGGCCTGCTGTTCGTGCCACGGCAGGCTATCCTGCTTCCCAAGCGTTTCCCGACCCCAAGGCCAAGGGCTCCTTCTCATCCCAGGGGGCGTCGTGCTGGGCCTTCCCCACACTTCCTCCTGGGGAGCGCGGTGACAGACTTGTGCGACCATGCTTCTCTCTCAGGCAGAGGGGATGGTAGGGCAAAGGGTATTTCGCTCCATGCGGGTATCTTCCACCGTGCTGCGGAGACTAGCTCAGGCAAGCAGCAGCAGCATCCCCAAACCCAACTCTGATTTCCCTACGAATGCTGTGCTTTCCCAGGGGAGATGCCCAGGCAAAGAGGCTTTCACTGTATGCGGGTTTCTCCCACCGCCATTTCTCCCACTGGGAGACTGAGCTCAGGCAAGCAGCAGCAGCCCGCCGAACATTTCTCAGCGAATGCTGTGCTTTCGCAGAGGCTTTGCCTTGCAGCGAACAGCACTTCGCCGCTGCTTCCTCAGCAAGGCTTCAGTTTCGTCAGGGAAGAAGAGCTGCGGTAGAGCTGGTGCCTCTTGGGCCTTGCTCTCCGGGGCTCCATGTTCGCGTCCCGGGTTCACACTGCCAGGCCGAACTAAGCAGACAGAGCCACAAAAGTGCAGCAGCGTGCGTTTCCTAGGATGGCACTCTATGCACACTAACATCTCCCGGGTAGGCATCGCTTGGCCTTTTACTCTGGCGCTCAGGAGGACTCGCGGACTTAGCCAGTGCTTTCCCCACAGGAAAGGAGAGGTGACAGGATCCCTGCACACCGCCCGTGCACTGAATAGGGAGCTTTGGGGGACTGTCCCCACTCCTTCCCCTTAAACCCCGTGCCTCCTCCAAGCTTCCACATCCTGGAGGAAGCCAGCATCTGATGGCCAGTTCTTTCTGGGAGTTGTTGCTCGAGTTCAGGGTAGGCGCCTGGTGGCAAGCCCATGTCTCCACCACGGATAGGTGGCCAAGGAGCTGCTGTCTCCTTGAGCCCAAAGGCTCAGGACAGGCATGCTTTCTGCCCAGACTCCTTCCTCAGAGTGGAGCCCTTTCCCCTGCCCTAATCTTCCCCTCGTGTCTCCTTAGCAGCCAGGCTTCCGTCGCTCTGCCGTGACAGACGTGTGGCTTTCCTTAAGGCTCTTTCCACAGGCGCCACCCCGCTTCTCTCTCAGGCAGAGGGGATGCCCAGGCAAAGAGGATTTCGCTCCATGCGGGTTTATTACACCGTGCTGTGGAGACCAGCTCTGTCCAGCAGCAGGCAGCATCCCACAGACCCGACTCTGATTTCCCAAAGAATGCTGTGCTTTCCCAAGGGGATGCCCCGGCAAAGAGGCTTTCGCTCTATGCGGGTTTCTCCCATCGTGCTGCGAATACTAGGCTAAGGCAAGCAGCAAAAGCAGCCCACAGAACCAACTCTGATTTCCCAGCGAGTGCTATGCTTTCGCAGATGTTGTCAGCTTGGCGCGAACCGCACTTCGCTGCTGCTTCCTCAGCAAGGCTTTGGTCGTTCGCTCTGTCGCGGCAGGGATGAAGAGCCCCGGGAGAGCTGGTGCCTCTTGGGCCTTGCATTCCCGGGCTCCCAGTTCGCGCCCGGGGTTCACCTTGCTAAGCCGAACTAAGCAGACACAGCCACAACCCTGCAGCAGCGTGCGTGGCCTAGCATGGCACTCTATGCCCATTACCATCTCCTGGCGTAGGTAAGGCTTTGCCTTTTGCTCCGTCGCTCAGGCAGACTCGGGGTCTAGGCCAGTGCCTTCACCACAGGAGAGAGGAGGCGACAGGATCCCTGCACACGGCCCGTGCACTGGGATGGGGAACTGTGGGGGACTGTCTCCACTCCTTACCAGGCACACCACCTGCCACCCACAACACTGCCACATCTTGGTGGAAGACGGCATCTGACTGCCCGTTTCTCCATGGGTTTGTTTCTGCGAGTTCCGGGTATGGCACCTGGGGGCAAGCCCGACTGCCCTTGGGACAGGTGGCCTAGGAGATGCTCTCCCCTTGGGACCAGAGGCACAGGACAGGCCTGCCATCTGCCCAGACTCCTTCCTCAGAGTGGAGCACGCGCCCCTGCCCTAGTCGTCCCCTCATGTCTCCTTAGCAGCCAGGCTTCGATCTCTCCGCACAGGGAGCGGGTGACACTTGTCTTGCCACTGGCCTGCTGTTCGTGCCACGGCAGGCTATCCTGCTTCCCAAGCGTTTCCCGACCCCAAGGCTGAGGGCTCCTTCTCATCCCAGGGGGCGTCGTGCTGGGCCTTCCCCACACTTCCTCCTGGGGAGCGCGGTGACAGACTTGTGTGACCATGCTTCTCTCTCAGGCAGAGGGGATGGTAGGGCAAAGGGTATTTCGCTCCCTGCGGGTATCTTCCACCGTGCTGCGGAGACTAGCTCAGGCAAGCAGCAGCAGCATCCCCAAACCCAACTCTGATTTCCCTACGAATGCTGTGCTTTCCCAGGGGAGATGCCCAGGCAAAGAGGCTTTCACTGTATGCGGGTTTCTCCCACCGCCATTTCTCCCACTGGGAGACTGAGCTCAGGCAAGCAGCAGCAGCCCGCCGAACATTTCTCAGCGAATGCTGTGCTTTCGCAGAGGCTTTGCCTTGCAGCGAACAGCACTTCGCCGCTGCTTCCTCAGCAAGGCTTCAGTTTCGTCAGGGAAGAAGAGCTGCGGTAGAGCTGGTGCCTCTTGGGCCTTGCTCTCCGGGGCTCCATGTTCGCGTCCCGGGTTCACACTGCCAGGCCGAACTAAGCGGACAGAGCCACAAAAGTGCAGCAGCGTGCGTTTCCTAGGATGGCACTCTATGCACACTAACATCTCCCGGGTAGGCATCGCTTGGCCTTTTACTCTGGCGCTCAGGAGGACTCGCGGACTTAGCCAGTGCTTTCCCCACAGGAAAGGAGAGGTGACAGGATCCCTGCACACCGCCCGTGCACTGAATAGGGAGCTTTGGGGGACTGTCCCCACTCCTTCCCCTTAAACCCCGTGCCTCCTCCAAGCTTCCACATCCTGGAGGAAGCCAGCATCTGATGGCCAGTTCTTTCTGGGAGTTGTTGCTCGAGTTCAGGGTAGGCGCCTGGTGGCAAGCCCATGTCTCCACCACGGACAGGTGGCCAAGGAGCTGCTGTCTCCTTGAGCCCAAAGGCTCAGGACAGGCATGCTTTCTGCCCAGACTCCTTCCTCAGAGTGGAGCCCTTTCCCCTGCCCTAATCTTCCCCTCGTGTCTCCTTAGCAGCCAGGCTTCCGTCGCTCTGCCGTGACAGACGTGTGGCTTTCCTTAAGGCTCTTTCCACAGGCGCCACCCCGCTTCTCTCTCAGGCAGAGGGGATGCCCAGGCAAAGAGGATTTCGCTCCATGCGGGTTTATTACACCGTGCTGTGGAGACCAGCTCTGTCCAGCAGCAGGCAGCATCCCACAGACCCGACTCTGATTTCCCAAAGAATGCTGTGCTTTCCCAAGGGGATGCCCCGGCAAAGAGGCTTTCGCTCTATGCGGGTTTCTCCCATCGTGCTGCGAATACTAGGCTAAGGCAAGCAGCAAAAGCAGCCCACAGAACCAACTCTGATTTCCCAGCGAGTGCTATGCTTTCGCAGATGTTGTCAGCTTGGCGCGAACCGCACTTCGCTGCTGCTTCCTCAGCAAGGCTTTGGTCGTTCGCTCTGTCGCGGCAGGGATGAAGAGCCCCGGGAGAGCTGGTGCCTCTTGGGCCTTGCATTCCCGGGCTCCCAGTTCGCGCCCCGGGTTCACCTTGCTAAGCCGAACTAAGCAGACACAGCCACAACCCTGCAGCAGCGTGCGTGGCCTAGCATGGCACTCTATGCCCATTACCATCTCCTGGCGTAGGTAAGGCTTTGCCTTTTGCTCCGTCGCTCAGGCAGACTCGGGGTCTAGGCCAGTGCCTTCAACACAGGAGAGAGGAGGCGACAGGATCCCTGCACACGGCCCGTGCACTGGGATGGGGAACTGTGGGGGACTGTCTCCACTCCTTACCAGGCACACCACCTGCCACCCACAACACTGCCACATCTTGGTGGAAGACGGCATCTGACTGCCCGTTTCTCCATGGGTTTGTTTCTGCGAGTTCCGGGTATGGCACCTGGGGGCAAGCCCGACTGCCCTTGGGACAGGTGGCCTAGGAGATGCTCTCCCCTTGGGACCAGAGGCACAGGACAGGCCTGCCATCTGCCCAGACTCCTTCCTCAGAGTGGAGCACGCGCCCCTGCCCTAGTCGTCCCCTCATGTCTCCTTAGCAGCCAGGCTTCGATCTCTCCGCACAGGGAGCGGGTGACACTTTTCTTGCCACTGGCCTGCTGTTCGTGCCACGGCAGGCTATCCTGCTTCCCAAGCGTTTCCCGACCCCAAGGCCAAGGGCTCCTTCTCATCCCAGGGGGCGTCGTGCTGGGCCTTCCCCACACTTCCTCCTGGGGAGCGCGGTGACAGACTTGTGCGACCATGCTTCTCTCTCAGGCAGAGGGGATGGTAGGGCAAAGGGTATTTCGCTCCATGCGGGTATCTTCCACCGTGCTGCGGAGACTAGCTCAGGCAAGCAGCAGCAGCATCCCCAAACCCAACTCTGATTTCCCTACGAATGCTGTGCTTTCCCAGGGGAGATGCCCAGGCAAAGAGGCTTTCACTGTATGCGGGTTTCTCCCACCGCCATTTCTCCCACTGGGAGACTGAGCTCAGGCAAGCAGCAGCAGCCCGCCGAACATTTCTCAGCGAATGCTGTGCTTTCGCAGAGGCTTTGCCTTGCAGCGAACAGCACTTCGCCGCTGCTTCCTCAGCAAGGCTTCAGTTTCGTCAAGGAAGAAGAGCTGTGGTAGAGCTGGTGCCTCTTGGGCCTTGCTCTCCGGGGTTCCATGTTCGCGTCCCGGGTTCACACTGCCAGGCCGAACTAAGCGGACAGAGCCACAAAAGTGCAGCAGCGTGCGTTTCCTAGGATGGCACTCTATGCACACTAACATCTCCCGGGTAGGCATCGCTTGGCCTTTTACTCTGGCGCTCAGGAGGACTCGCGGACTTAGCCAGTGCTTTCCCCACAGGAAAGGAGAGGTGACAGGATCCCTGCACACCGCCCGTGCACTGAATAGGGAGCTTTGGGGGACTGTCCCCACTCCTTCCCCTTAAACCCCGTGCCTCCTCCAAGCTTCCACATCCTGGAGGAAGCCAGCATCTGATGGCCAGTTCTTTCTGGGAGTTGTTGCTCGAGTTCAGGGTAGGCGCCTGGTGGCAAGCCCATGTCTCCACCACGGATAGGTGGCCAAGGAGCTGCTGTCTCCTTGAGCCCAAAGGCTCAGGACAGGCATGCTTTCTGCCCAGACTCCTTCCTCAGAGTGGAGCCCTTTCCCCTGCCCTAATCTTCCCCTCGTGTCTCCTTAGCAGCCAGGCTTCCGTCGCTCTGCCGTGACAGACGTGTGGCTTTCCTTAAGGCTCTTTCCACAGGCGCCACCCCGCTTCTCTCTCAGGCAGAGGGGATGCCCAGGCAAAGAGGATTTCGCTCCATGCGGGTTTATTACACCGTGCTGTGGAGACCAGCTCTGTCCAGCAGCAGGCTGCATCCCACAGACCCGACTCTGATTTCCCAAAGAATGCTGTGCTTTCCCAAGGGGATGCCCCGGCAAAGAGGCTTTCGCTCTATGCGGGTTTCTCCCATCGTGCTGCGAATACTAGGCTAAGGCAAGCAGCAAAAGCAGCCCACAGAACCAACTCTGATTTCCCAGCGAGTGCTATGCTTTCGCAGATGTTGTCAGCTTGGCGCGAACCGCACTTCGCTGCTGCTTCCTCAGCAAGGCTTTGGTCGTTCGCTCTGTCGCGGCAGGGATGAAGAGCCCCGGGAGAGCTGGTGCCTCTTGGGCCTTGCATTCCCGGGCTCCCAGTTCGCGCCCGGGGTTCACCTTGCTAAGCCGAACGTAGCAGACACAGCCACAACCCTGCAGCAGCGTGCGTGGCCTAGCATGGCACTCTATGCCCATTACCATCTCCTGGCGTAGGTAAGGCTTTGCCTTTTGCTCCGTCGCTCAGGCAGACTCGGGGTCTAGGCCAGTGCCTTCACCACAGGAGAGAGGAGGCGACAGGATCCCTGCACACGGCCCGTGCACTGGGATGGGGAACTGTGGGGGACTGTCTCCACTCCTTACCAGGCACACCACCTGCCACCCACAACACTGCCACATCTTGGTGGAAGACGGCATCTGACTGCCCGTTTCTCCATGGGTTTGTTTCTGCGAGTTCCGGGTATGGCACCTGGAGGCAAGCCCGACTGCCTTTGGGACAGGTGGCCTAGGAGATGCTCTCCCCTTGGGACCAGAGGCACAGGACAGGCCTGCCATCTGCCCAGACTCCTTCCTCAGAGTGGAGCACGCGCCCCTGCCCTAGTCGTCCCCTCATGTCTCCTTAGCAGCCAGGCTTCGATCTCTCCGCACAGGGAGCGGGTGACACTTTTCTTGCCACTGGCCTGCTGTTCGTGCCACGGCAGGCTATCCTGCTTCCCAAGCGTTTCCCGACCCCAAGGCCAAGGGCTCCTTCTCATCCCAGGGGGCGTCGTGCTGGGCCTTCCCCACACTTCCTCCTGGGGAGCGCGGTGACAGACTTGTGCGACCATGCTTCTCTCTCAGGCAGAGGGGATGGTAGGGCAAAGGGTATTTCGCTCCATGCGGGTATCTTCCACCGTGCTGCGGAGACTAGCTCAGGCAAGCAGCAGCAGCATCCCCAAACCCAACTCTGATTTCCCTACGAATGCTGTGCTTTCCCAGGGGAGATGCCCAGGCAAAGAGGCTTTCACTGTATGCGGGTTTCTCCCACCGCCATTTCTCCCACTGGGAGACTGAGCTCAGGCAAGCAGCAGCAGCCCGCCGAACATTTCTCAGCGAATGCTGTGCTTTCGCAGAGGCTTTGCCTTGCAGCGAACAGCACTTCGCCGCTGCTTCCTCAGCAAGGCTTCAGTTTCGTCAGGGAAGAAGAGCTGCGGTAGAGCTGGTGCCTCTTGGGCCTTGCTCTCCGGGGCTCCATGTTCGCGTCCCGGGTTCACACTGCCAGGCCGAACTAAGCGGACAGAGCCACAAAAGTGCAGCAGCGTGCGTTTCCTAGGATGGCACTCTATGCACACTAACATCTCCCGGGTAGGCATCGCTTGGCCTTTTACTCTGGCGCTCAGGAGGACTCGCGGACTTAGCCAGTGCTTTCCCCACAGGAAAGGAGAGGTGACAGGATCCCTGCACACCGCCCGTGCACTGAATAGGGAGCTTTGGGGGACTGTCCCCACTCCTTCCCCTTAAACCCCGTGCCTCCTCCAAGCTTCCACATCCTGGAGGAAGCCAGCATCTGATGGCCAGTTCTTTCTGGGAGTTGTTGCTCGAGTTCAGGGTAGGCGCCTGGTGGCAAGCCCATGTCTCCACCACGGATAGGTGGCCAAGGAGCTGCTGTCTCCTTGAGCCCAAAGGCTCAGGACAGGCATGCTTTCTGCCCAGACTCCTTCCTCAGAGTGGAGCCCTTTCCCCTGCCCTAATCTTCCCCTCGTGTCTCCTTAGCAGCCAGGCTTCCGTCGCTCTGCCGTGACAGACGTGTGGCTTTCCTTAAGGCTCTTTCCACAGGCGCCACCCCGCTTCTCTCTCAGGCAGAGGGGATGCCCAGGCAAAGAGGATTTCGCTCCATGCGGGTTTATTACACCGTGCTGTGGAGACCAGCTCTGTCCAGCAGCAGGCAGCATCCCACAGACCCGACTCTGATTTCCCAAAGAATGCTGTGCTTTCCCAAGGGGATGCCCCGGCAAAGAGGCTTTCGCTCTATGCGGGTTTCTCCCATCGTGCTGCGAATACTAGGCTAAGGCAAGCAGCAAAAGCAGCCCACAGAACCAACTCTGATTTCCCAGCGAGTGCTATGCTTTCGCAGATGTTGTCAGCTTGGCGCGAACCGCACTTCGCTGCTGCTTCCTCAGCAAGGCTTTGGTCGTTCGCTCTGTCGCGGCAGGGATGAAGAGCCCCGGGAGAGCTGGTGCCTCTTGGGCCTTGCATTCCCGGGCTCCCAGTTCGCGCCCGGGGTTCACCTTGCTAAGCCGAACTAAGCAGACACAGCCACAACCCTGCAGCAGCGTGCGTGGCCTAGCATGGCACTCTATGCCCATTACCATCTCCTGGCGTAGGTAAGGCTTTGCCTTTTGCTCCGTCGCTCAGGCAGACTCGGGGTCTAGGCCAGTGCCTTCAACACAGGAGAGAGGAGGCGACAGGATCCCTGCACACGGCCCGTGCACTGGGATGGGGAACTGTGGGGGACTGTCTCCACTCCTTACCAGGCACACCACCTGCCACCCACAACACTGCCACATCTTGGTGGAAGACGGCATCTGACTGCCCGTTTCTCCATGGGTTTGTTTCTGCGAGTTCCGGGTATGGCACCTGGGGGCAAGCCCGACTGCCCTTGGGACAGGTGGCCTAGGAGATGCTCTCCCCTTGGGACCAGAGGCACAGGACAGGCCTGCCATCTGCCCAGACTCCTTCCTCAGAGTGGAGCACGCGACCCTGCCCTAGTCGTCCCCTCATGTCTCCTTAGCAGCCAGGCTTCGATCTCTCCGCACAGGGAGCGGGTGACACTTGTCTTGCCACTGGCCTGCTGTTCGTGCCACGGCAGGCTATCCTGCTTCCCAAGCGTTTCCCGACCCCAAGGCCAAGGGCTCCTTCTCATCCCAGGGGGCGTCGTGCTGGGCCTTCCCCACACTTCCTCCTGGGGAGCGCGGTGACAGACTTGTGCGACCATGCTTCTCTCTCAGGCAGAGGGGATGGTAGGGCAAAGGGTATTTCGCTCCGGGCGGGTATCTTCCACCGTGCTGCGGAGACTAGCTCAGGCAAGCAGCAGCAGCATCCCCAAACCCAACTCTGATTTCCCTACGAATGCTGTGCTTTCCCAGGGGAGATGCCCAGGCAAAGAGGCTTTCACTGTATGCGGGTTTCTCCCACCGCCATTTCTCCCACTGGGAGACTGAGCTCAGGCAAGCAGCAGCAGCCCGCCGAACATTTCTCAGCGAATGCTGTGCTTTCACAGAGGCTTTGCCTTGCAGCGAACAGCACTTCGCCGCTGCTTCCTCAGCAAGGCTTCAGTTTCGTCAGGGAAGAAGAGCTGCGGTAGAGCTGGTGCCTCTTGGGCCTTGCTCTCCGGGGATCCATGTTCGCGTCCCGGGTTCACACTGCCAGGCCGAACTAAGCGGACAGAGCCACAAAAGTGCAGCAGCGTGCGTTTCCTAGGATGGCACTCTATGCACACTAACATCTCCCGGGTAGGCATCGCTTGGCCTTTTACTCTGGCGCTCAGGAGGACTCGCGGACTTAGCCAGTGCTTTCCCCACAGGAAAGGAGAGGTGACAGGATCCCTGCACACCGCCCGTGCACTGAATAGGGAGCTTTGGGGGACTGTCCCCACTCCTTCCCCTTAAACCCCGTGCCTCCTCCAAGCTTCCACATCCTGGAGGAAGCCAGCATCTGATGGCCAGTTCTTTCTGGGAGTTGTTGCTCGAGTTCAGGGTAGGCGCCTGGTGGCAAGCCCATGTCTCCACCACGGATAGGTGGCCAAGGAGCTGCTGTCTCCTTGAGCCCAAAGGCTCAGGACAGGCATGCTTTCTGCCCAGACTCCTTCCTCAGAGTGGAGCCCTTTCCCCTGCCCTAATCTTCCCCTCGTGTCTCCTTAGCAGCCAGGCTTCCGTCGCTCTGCCGTGACAGACGTGTCGCTTTCCTTAAGGCTCTTTCCACAGGCACCACCCCGCTTCTCTCTCAGGCAGAGGGGATGCCCAGGCAAAGAGGATTTCGCTCCATGCGGGTTTATTACACCGTGCTGTGGAGACCAGCTCCGGCTAGCAGCAGGCAGCATCCCACAGACCCGACTCTGATTTCCCAAAGAATGCTGTGCTTTCCCAAGGGGATGCCCCGGCAAAGAGGCTTTCGCTCTATGCGGGTTTCTCCCATCGTGCTGCGAATACTAGGCTAAGGCAAGCAGCAAAAGCAGCCCACAGAACCAACTCTGATTTCCCAGCGAGTGCTATGCTTTCGCAGATGTTGTCAGCTTGGCGCGAACCGCACTTCGCTGCTGCTTCCTCAGCAAGGCTTTGGTCGTTCGCTCTGTCGCGGCAGGGATGAAGAGCCCCGGGAGAGCTGGTGCCTCTTGGGCCTTGCATTCCCGGGCTCCCAGTTCGCGCCCGGGGTTCACCTTGCTAAGCCGAACTAAGCAGACACAGCCACAACCCTGCAGCAGCGTGCGTGGCCTAGCATGGCACTCTATGCCCATTACCATCTCCTGGCGTAGGTAAGGCTTTGCCTTTTGCTCCGTCGCTCAGGCAGACTCGGGGTCTAGGCCAGTGCCTTCACCACAGGAGAGAGGAGGCGACAGGATCCCTGCACACGGCCCGTGCACTGGGATGGGGAACTGTGGGGGACTGTCTCCACTCCTTACCAGGCACACCACCTGCCACCCACAACACTGCCACATCTTGGTGGAAGACGGCATCTGACTGCCCGTTTCTCCATGGGTTTGTTTCTGCGAGTTCCGGGTATGGCACCTGGGGGCAAGTCCGACTGCCCTTGGGACAGGTGGCCTAGGAGATGCTCTCCCCTTGGGACCAGAGGCACAGGACAGGCCTGCCATCTGCCCAGACTCCTTCCTCAGAGTGGAGCACGCGCCCCTGCCCTAGTCGTCCCCTCATGTCTCCTTAGCAGCCAGGCTTCGATCTCTCCGCACAGGGAGCGGGTGACACTTTTCTTGCCACTGGCCTGCTGTTCATGCCACGGCAGGCTATCCTGCTTCCCAAGCGTTTCCCGACCCCAAGGCCAAGGGCTCCTTCACATCCCAGGGGGCGTCGTGCTGGGCCTTCCCCACACTTCCTCCTGGGGAGCGCGGTGACAGACTTTTGTGACCATGCTTCTCTCTCAGGCAGAGGGGATGGTAGGGCAAAGGGTATTTCGCTCCCTGCGGGTATCTTCCACCGTGCTGCGGAGACTAGCTCAGGCAAGCAGCAGAGCATCCCCAAACCCAACTCTGATTTCCCTACGAATGCTGTGCTTTCCCAGGGGAGATGCCCAGGCAAAGAGGCTTTCACTGTATGCGGGTTTCTCCCACCGCCATTTCTCCCACTGGGAGACTGAGCTCAGGCAAGCAGCAGCAGCCCGCCGAACATTTCTCAGCGAATGCTGTGCTTTCGCAGAGGCTTTGCCTTGCAGCGAACAGCACTTCGCCGCTGCTTCCTCAGCAAGGCTTCAGTTTCGTCAGGGAAGAAGAGCTGCGGTAGAGCTGGTGCCTCTTGGGCCTTGCTCTCCGGGGCTCCATGTTCGCGTCCCGGGTTCACACGGCCAGGCCGAACTAAGCGGACAGAGCCACAAAAGTGCAGCAGCGTGCGTTTCCTAGGATGGCACTCTATGCACACTAACATCTCCCGGGTAGGCATCGCTTGGCCTTTTACTCTGGCGCTCAGGAGGACTCGCGGACTTAGCCAGTGCTTTCCCCACAGGAAAGGAGAGGTGACAGGATCCCTGCACACCGCCCGTGCACTGAATAGGGAGCTTTGGGGGACTGTCCCCACTCCTTCCCCTTAAACCCCGTGCCTCCTCCAAGCTTCCACATCCTGGAGGAAGCCAGCATCTGATGGCCAGTTCTTTCTGGGAGTTGTTGCTCGAGTTCAGGGTAGGCGCCTGGTGGCAAGCCCATGTCTCCACCACGGATAGGTGGCCAAGGAGCTGCTGTCTCCTTGAGCCCAAAGGCTCAGGACAGGCATGCTTTCTGCCCAGACTCCTTCCTCAGAGTGGAGCCCTTTCCCCTGCCCTAATCTTCCCCTCGTGTCTCCTTAGCAGCCAGGCTTCCGTCGCTCTGCCGTGACAGACGTGTGGCTTTCCTTAAGGCTCTTTCCACAGGCGCCACCCCGCTTCTCTCTCAGGCAGAGGGGATGCCCAGGCAAAGAGGATTTCGCTCCATGCGGGTTTATTACACCGTGCTGTGGAGACCAGCTCTGTCCAGCAGCAGGCAGCATCCCACAGACCCGACTCTGATTTCCCAAAGAATGCTGTGCTTTCCCAAGGGGATGCCCCGGCAAAGAGGCTTTCGCTCTATGCGGGTTTCTCCCATCGTGCTGCGAATACTAGGCTAAGGCAAGCAGCAAAAGCAGCCCACAGAACCAACTCTGATTTCCCAGCGAGTGCTATGCTTTCGCAGATGTTGTCAGCTTGGCGCGAACCGCACTTCGCTGCTGCTTCCTCAGCAAGGCTTTGGTCGTTCGCTCTGTCGCGGCAGGGATGAAGAGCCCCGGGAGAGCTGGTGCCTCTTGGGCCTTGCATTCCCGGGCTCCCAGTTCGCGCCCCGGGTTCACCTTGCTAAGCCGAACTAAGCAGACACAGCCACAACCCTGCAGCAGCGTGCGTGGCCTAGCATGGCACTCTATGCCCATTACCATCTCCTGGCGTAGGTAAGGCTTTGCCTTTTGCTCCGTCGCTCAGGCAGACTCGGGGTCTAGGCCAGTGCCTTCACCACAGGAGAGAGGAGGCGACAGGATCCCTGCACACGGCCCGTGCACTGGGATGGGGAACTGTGGGGGATGGTCTCCACTCCTTACCAGGCACACCACCTGCCACCCACAACACTGCCACATCTTGGTGGAAGACGGCATCTGACTGCCCGTTTCTCCATGGGTTTGTTTCTGCGAGTTCCGGGTATGGCACCTGGGGGCAAGCCCGACTGCCCTTGGGACAGGTGGCCTAGGAGATGCTCTCCCCTTGGGACCAGAGGCACAGGACAGGCCTGCCATCTGCCCAGACTCCTTCCTCAGAGTGGAGCACGCGCCCCTGCCCTAGTCGTCCCCTCATGTCTCCTTAGCAGCCAGGCTTCGATCTCTCCGCACAGGGAGCGGGTGACACTTTTCTTGCCACTGGCCTGCTGTTCGTGCCACGGCAGGCTATCCTGCTTCCCAAGCGTTTCCCGACCCCAAGGCCAAGGGCTCCTTCTCATCCCAGGGGGCGTCGTGCTGGGCCTTCCCCACACTTCCTCCTGGGGAGCGCGGTGACAGACTTGTGCGACCATGCTTCTCTCTCAGGCAGAGGGGATGGTAGGGCAAAGGGTATTTCGCTCCATGCGGGTATCTTCCACCGTGCTGCGGAGACTAGCTCAGGCAAGCAGCAGCAGCATCCCCAAACCCAACTCTGATTTCCCTACGAATGCTGTGCTTTCCCAGGGGAGATGCCCAGGCAAAGAGGCTTTCACTGTATGCGGGTTTCTCCCACCGCCATTTCTCCCACTGGGAGACTGAGCTCAGGCAAGCAGCAGCAGCCCGCCGAACATTTCTCAGCGAATGCTGTGCTTTCGCAGAGGCTTTGCCTTGCAGCGAACAGCACTTCGCCGCTGCTTCCTCAGCAAGGCTTCAGTTTCGTCAGGGAAGAAGAGCTGCGGTAGAGCTGGTGCCTCTTGGGCCTTGCTCTCCGGGGTTCCATGTTCGCGTCCCGGGTTCACACTGCCAGGCCGAACTAAGCGGACAGAGCCACAAAAGTGCAGCAGCGTGCGTTTCCTAGGATGGCACTCTATGCACACTAACATCTCCCGGGTAGGCATCGCTTGGCCTTTTACTCTGGCGCTCAGGAGGACTCGCGGACTTAGCCAGTGCTTTCCCCACAGGAAAGGAGAGGTGACAGGATCCCTGCACACCGCCCGTGCACTGAATAGGGAGCTTTGGGGGACTGTCCCCACTCCTTCCCCTTAAACCCCGTGCCTCCTCCAAGCTTCCACATCCTGGAGGAAGCCAGCATCTGATGGCCAGTTCTTTCTGGGAGTTGTTGCTCGAGTTCAGGGTAGGCGCCTGGTGGCAAGCCCATGTCTCCACCACGGATAGGTGGCCAAGGAGCTGCTGTCTCCTTGAGCCCAAAGGCTCAGGACAGGCATGCTTTCTGCCCAGACTCCTTCCTCAGAGTGGAGCCCTTTCCCCTGCCCTAATCTTCCCCTCGTGTCTCCTTAGCAGCCAGGCTTCCGTCGCTCTGCCGTGACAGACGTGTGGCTTTCCTTAAGGCTCTTTCCACAGGCGCCACCCCGCTTCTCTCTCAGGCAGAGGGGATGCCCAGGCAAAGAGGATTTCGCTCCATGCGGGTTTATTACACCGTGCTGTGGAGACCAGCTCTGTCCAGCAGCAGGCAGCATCCCACAGACCCGACTCTGATTTCCCAAAGAATGCTGTGCTTCCCAAGGGGATGCCCCGGCAAAGAGGCTTTCGCTCTATGCGGGTTTCTCCCATCGTGCTGCGAATACTAGGCTAAGGCAAGCAGCAAAAGCAGCCCACAGAACCAACTCTGATTTCCCAGCGAGTGCTATGCTTTCGCAGATGTTGTCAGCTTGGCGCGAACCGCACTTCGCTGCTGCTTCCTCAGCAAGGCTTTGGTCGTTCGCTCTGTCGCGGCAGGGATGAAGAGCCCCGGGAGAGCTGGTGCCTCTTGGGCCTTGCATTCCCGGGCTCCCAGTTCGCGCCCGGGGTTCACCTTGCTAAGCCGAACGTAGCAGACACAGCCACAACCCTGCAGCAGCGTGCGTGGCCTAGCATGGCACTCTATGCCCATTACCATCTCCTGGCGTAGGTAAGGCTTTGCCTTTTGCTCCGTCGCTCAGGCAGACTCGGGGTCTAGGCCAGTGCCTTCACCACAGGAGAGAGGAGGCGACAGGATCCCTGCACACGGCCCGTGCACTGGGATGGGGAACTGTGGGGGACTGTCTCCACTCCTTACCAGGCACACCACCTGCCACCCACAACACTGCCACATCTTGGTGGAAGACGGCATCTGACTGCCCGTTTCTCCATGGGTTTGTTTCTGCGAGTTCCGGGTATGGCACCTGGGGGCAAGCCCGACTGCCCTTGGGACAGGTGGCCTAGGAGATGCTCTCCCCTTGGGACCAGAGGCACAGGACAGGCCTGCCATCTGCCCAGACTCCTTCCTCAGAGTGGAGCACGCGCCCCTGCCCTAGTCGTCCCCTCATGTCTCCTTAGCAGCCAGGCTTCGATCTCTCCGCACAGGGAGCGGGTGACACTTTTCTTGCCACTGGCCTGCTGTTCGTGCCACGGCAGGCTATCCTGCTTCCCAAGCGTTTCCCGACCCCAAGGCCAAGGGCTCCTTCTCATCCCAGGGGGCGTCGTGCTGGGCCTTCCCCACACTTCCTCCTGGGGAGCGCGGTGACAGACTTGTGCGACCATGCTTCTCTCTCAGGCAGAGGGGATGGTAGGGCAAAGGGTATTTCGCTCCATGCGGGTATCTTCCACCGTGCTGCGGAGACTAGCTCAGGCAAGCAGCAGCAGCATCCCCAAACCCAACTCTGATTTCCCTACGAATGCTGTGCTTTCCCAGGGGAGATGCCCAGGCAAAGAGGCTTTCACTGTATGCGGGTTTCTCCCACCGCCATTTCTCCCACTGGGAGACTGAGCTCAGGCAAGCAGCAGCAGCCCGCCGAACATTTCTCAGCGAATGCTGTGCTTTCGCAGAGGCTTTGCCTTGCAGCGAACAGCACTTCGCCGCTGCTTCCTCAGCAAGGCTTCAGTTTCGTCAGGGAAGAAGAGCTGCGGTAGAGCTGGTGCCTCTTGGGCCTTGCTCTCCGGGGTTCCATGTTCGCGTCCCGGGTTCACACTGCCAGGCCGAACTAAGCGGACAGAGCCACAAAAGTGCAGCAGCGTGCGTTTCCTAGGATGGCACTCTATGCACACTAACATCTCCCGGGTAGGCATCGCTTGGCCTTTTACTCTGGCGCTCAGGAGGACTCGCGGACTTAGCCAGTGCTTTCCCCACAGGAAAGGAGAGGTGACAGGATCCCTGCACACCGCCCGTGCACTGAATAGGGAGCTTTGGGGGACTGTCCCCACTCCTTCCCCTTAAACCCCGTGCCTCCTCCAAGCTTCCACATCCTGGAGGAAGCCAGCATCTGATGGCCAGTTCTTTCTGGGAGTTGTTGCTCGAGTTCAGGGTAGGCGCCTGGTGGCAAGCCCATGTCTCCACCACGGATAGGTGGCCAAGGAGCTGCTGTCTCCTTGAGCCCAAAGGCTCAGGACAGGCATGCTTTCTGCCCAGACTCCTTCCTCAGAGTGGAGCCCTTTCCCCTGCCCTAATCTTCCCCTCGTGTCTCCTTAGCAGCCAGGCTTCCGTCGCTCTGCCGTGACAGACGTGTGGCTTTCCTTAAGGCTCTTTCCACAGGCGCCACCCCGCTTCTCTCTCAGGCAGAGGGGATGCCCAGGCAAAGAGGATTTCGCTCCATGCGGGTTTATTACACCGTGCTGTGGAGACCAGCTCTGTCCAGCAGCAGGCAGCATCCCACAGACCCGACTCTGATTTCCCAAAGAATGCTGTGCTTCCCAAGGGGATGCCCCGGCAAAGAGGCTTTCGCTCTATGCGGGTTTCTCCCATCGTGCTGCGAATACTAGGCTAAGGCAAGCAGCAAAAGCAGCCCACAGAACCAACTCTGATTTCCCAGCGAGTGCTATGCTTTCGCAGATGTTGTCAGCTTGGCGCGAACCGCACTTCGCTGCTGCTTCCTCAGCAAGGCTTTGGTCGTTCGCTCTGTCGCGGCAGGGATGAAGAGCCCCGGGAGAGCTGGTGCCTCTTGGGCCTTGCATTCCCGGGCTCCCAGTTCGCGCCCGGGGTTCACCTTGCTAAGCCGAACGTAGCAGACACAGCCACAACCCTGCAGCAGCGTGCGTGGCCTAGCATGGCACTCTATGCCCATTACCATCTCCTGGCGTAGGTAAGGCTTTGCCTTTTGCTCCGTCGCTCAGGCAGACTCGGGGTCTAGGCCAGTGCCTTCACCACAGGAGAGAGGAGGCGACAGGATCCCTGCACACGGCCCGTGCACTGGGATGGGGAACTGTGGGGGATGGTCTCCACTCCTTACCAGGCACACCACCTGCCACCCACAACACTGCCACATCTTGGTGGAAGACGGCATCTGACTGCCCGTTTCTCCATGGGTTTGTTTCTGCGAGTTCCGGGTATGGCACCTGGGGGCAAGCCCGACTGCCCTTGGGACAGGTGGCCTAGGAGATGCTCTCCCCTTGGGACCAGAGGCACAGGACAGGCCTGCCATCTGCCCAGACTCCTTCCTCAGAGTGGAGCACGCGCCCCTGCCCTAGTCGTCCCCTCATGTCTCCTTAGCAGCCAGGCTTCGATCTCTCCGCACAGGGAGCGGGTGACACTTTTCTTGCCACTGGCCTGCTGTTCGTGCCACGGCAGGCTATCCTGCTTCCCAAGCGTTTCCCGACCCCAAGGCCAAGGGCTCCTTCTCATCCCAGGGGGCGTCGTGCTGGGCCTTCCCCACACTTCCTCCTGGGGAGCGCGGTGACAGACTTGTGCGACCATGCTTCTCTCTCAGGCAGAGGGGATGGTAGGGCAAAGGGTATTTCGCTCCATGCGGGTATCTTCCACCGTGCTGCGGAGACTAGCTCAGGCAAGCAGCAGCAGCATCCCCAAACCCAACTCTGATTTCCCTACGAATGCTGTGCTTTCCCAGGGGAGATGCCCAGGCAAAGAGGCTTTCACTGTATGCGGGTTTCTCCCACCGCCATTTCTCCCACTGGGAGACTGAGCTCAGGCAAGCAGCAGCAGCCCGCCGAACATTTCTCAGCGAATGCTGTGCTTTCGCAGAGGCTTTGCCTTGCAGCGAACAGCACTTCGCCGCTGCTTCCTCAGCAAGGCTTCAGTTTCGTCAGGGAAGAAGAGCTGCGGTAGAGCTGGTGCCTCTTGGGCCTTGCTCTCCGGGGCTCCATGTTCGCGTCCCGGGTTCACACGGCCAGGCCGAACTAAGCGGACAGAGCCACAAAAGTGCAGCAGCGTGCGTTTCCTAGGATGGCACTCTATGCACACTAACATCTCCCGGGTAGGCATCGCTTGGCCTTTTACTCTGGCGCTCAGGAGGACTCGCGGACTTAGCCAGTGCTTTCCCCACAGGAAAGGAGAGGTGACAGGATCCCTGCACACCGCCCGTGCACTGAATAGGGAGCTTTGGGGGACTGTCCCCACTCCTTCCCCTTAAACCCCGTGCCTCCTCCAAGCTTCCACATCCTGGAGGAAGCCAGCATCTGATGGCCAGTTCTTTCTGGGAGTTGTTGCTCGAGTTCAGGGTAGGCGCCTGGTGGCAAGCCCATGTCTCCACCACGGATAGGTGGCCAAGGAGCTGCTGTCTCCTTGAGCCCAAAGGCTCAGGACAGGCATGCTTTCTGCCCAGACTCCTTCCTCAGAGTGGAGCCCTTTCCCCTGCCCTAATCTTCCCCTCGTGTCTCCTTAGCAGCCAGGCTTCCGTCGCTCTGCCGTGACAGACGTGTCGCTTTCCTTAAGGCTCTTTCCACAGGCGCCACCCCGCTTCTCTCTCAGGCAGAGGGGATGCCCAGGCAAAGAGGATTTCGCTCCATGCGGGTTTATTACACCGTGCTGTGGAGACCAGCTCTGTCCAGCAGCAGGCAGCATCCCACAGACCCGACTCTGATTTCCCAAAGAATGCTGTGCTTTCCCAAGGGGATGCCCCGGCAAAGAGGCTTTCGCTCTATGCGGGTTTCTCCCATCGTGCTGCGAATACTAGGCTAAGGCAAGCAGCAAAAGCAGCCCACAGAACCAACTCTGATTTCCCAGCGAGTGCTATGCTTTCGCAGATGTTGTCAGCTTGGCGCGAACCGCACTTCGCTGCTGCTTCCTCAGCAAGGCTTTGGTCGTTCGCTCTGTCGCGGCAGGGATGAAGAGCCCCGGGAGAGCTGGTGCCTCTTGGGCCTTGCATTCCCGGGCTCCCAGTTCGCGCCCGGGGTTCACCTTGCTAAGCCGAACTAAGCAGACACAGCCACAACCCTGCAGCAGCGTGCGTGGCCTAGCATGGCACTCTATGCCCATTACCATCTCCTGGCGTAGGTAAGGCTTTGCCTTTTGCTCCGTCGCTCAGGCAGACTCGGGGTCTAGGCCAGTGCCTTCACCACAGGAGAGAGGAGGCGACAGGATCCCTGCACACGGCCCGTGCACTGGGATGGGGAACTGTGGGGGACTGTCTCCACTCCTTACCAGGCACACCACCTGCCACCCACAACACTGCCACATCTTGGTGGAAGACGGCATCTGACTGCCCGTTTCTCCATGGGTTTGTTTCTGCGAGTTCCGGGTATGGCACCTGGGGGCAAGCCCGACTGCCCTTGGGACAGGTGGCCTAGGAGATGCTCTCCCCTTGGGACCAGAGGCACAGGACAGGCCTGCCATCTGCCCAGACTCCTTCCTCAGAGTGGAGCACGCGCCCCTGCCCTAGTCGTCCCCTCATGTCTCCTTAGCAGCCAGGCTTCGATCTCTCCGCACAGGGAGCGGGTGACACTTGTCTTGCCACTGGCCTGCTGTTCGTGCCACGGCAGGCTATCCTGCTTCCCAAGCGTTTCCCGACCCCAAGGCCAAGGGCTCCTTCTCATCCCAGGGGGCGTCGTGCTGGGCCTTCCCCACACTTCCTCCTGGGGAGCCCGGTGACAGACTTGTGCGACCATGCTTCTCTCTCAGGCAGAGGGGATGGTAGGGCAAAGGGTATTTCGCTCCGGGCGGGTATCTTCCACCGTGCTGCGGAGACTAGCTCAGGCAAGCAGCAGCAGCATCCCAAAACCCAACTCTGATTTCCCTACGAATGCTGTGCTTTCCCAGGGGAGATGCCCAGGCAAAGAGGCTTTCACTGTATGCGGGTTTCTCCCACCGCCATTTCTCCCACTGGGAGACTGAGCTCAGGCAAGCAGCAGCAGCCCGCCGAACATTTCTCAGCGAATGCTGTGCTTTCACAGAGGCTTTGCCTTGCAGCGAACAGCACTTCGCCGCTGCTTCCTCAGCAAGGCTTCAGTTTCGTCAGGGAAGAAGAGCTGCGGTAGAGCTGGTGCCTCTTGGGCCTTGCTCTCCGGGGCTCCATGTTCGCGTCCCGGGTTCACACTGCCAGGCCGAACTAAGCGGACAGAGCCACAAAAGTGCAGCAGCGTGCGTTTCCTAGGATGGCACTCTATGCACACTAACATCTCCCGGGTAGGCATCGCTTGGCCTTTTACTCTGGCGCTCAGGAGGACTCGCGGACTTAGCCAGTGCTTTCCCCACAGGAAAGGAGAGGTGACAGGATCCCTGCACACCGCCCGTGCACTGAATAGGGAGCTTTGGGGGACTGTCCCCACTCCTTCCCCTTAAACCCCGTGCCTCCTCCAAGCTTCCACATCCTGGAGGAAGCCAGCATCTGATGGCCAGTTCTTTCTGGGAGTTGTTGCTCGAGTTCAGGGTAGGCGCCTGGTGGCAAGCCCATGTCTCCACCACGGATAGGTGGCCAAGGAGCTGCTGTCTCCTTGAGCCCAAAGGCTCAGGACAGGCATGCTTTCTGCCCAGACTCCTTCCTCAGAGTGGAGCCCTTTCCCCTGCCCTAATCTTCCCCTCGTGTCTCCTTAGCAGCCAGGCTTCCGTCGCTCTGCCGTGACAGACGTGTCGCTTTCCTTAAGGCTCTTTCCACAGGCACCACCCCGCTTCTCTCTCAGGCAGAGGGGATGCCCAGGCAAAGAGGATTTCGCTCCATGCGGGTTTATTACACCGTGCTGTGGAGACCAGCTCTGTCCAGCAGCAGGCAGCATCCCACAGACCCGACTCTGATTTCCCAAAGAATGCTGTGCTTTCCCAAGGGGATGCCCCGGCAAAGAGGCTTTCGCTCTATGCGGGTTTCTCCCATCGTGCTGCGAATACTAGGCTAAGGCAAGCAGCAAAAGCAGCCCACAGAACCAACTCTGATTTCCCAGCGAGTGCTATGCTTTCGCAGATGTTGTCAGCTTGGCGCGAACCGCACTTCGCTGCTGCTTCCTCAGCAAGGCTTTGGTCGTTCGCTCTGTCGCGGCAGGGATGAAGAGCCCCGGGAGAGCTGGTGCCTCTTGGGCCTTGCATTCCCGGGCTCCCAGTTCACGCCCGGGGTTCACCTTGCTAAGCCGAACGTAGCAGACACAGCCACAACCCTGCAGCAGCGTGCGTGGCCTAGCATGGCACTCTATGCCCATTACCATCTCCTGGCGTAGGTAAGGCTTTGCCTTTTGCTCCGTCGCTCAGGCAGACTCGGGGTCTAGGCCAGTGCCTTCACCACAGGAGAGAGGAGGCGACAGGATCCCTGCACACGGCCCGTGCACTGGGATGGGGAACTGTGGGGGACTGTCTCCACTCCTTACCAGGCACACCACCTGCCACCCACAACACTGCCACATCTTGGTGGAAGACGGCATCTGACTGCCCGTTTCTCCATGGGTTTGTTTCTGCGAGTTCCGGGTATGGCACCTGGGGGCAAGCCCGACTGCCCTTGGGACAGGTGGCCTAGGAGATGCTCTCCCCTTGGGACCAGAGGCACAGGACAGGCCTGCCATCTGCCCAGACTCCTTCCTCAGAGTGGAGCACGCGCCCCTGCCCTAGTCGTCCCCTCATGTCTCCTTAGCAGCCAGGCTTCGATCTCTCCGCACAGGGAGCGGGTGACACTTTTCTTGCCACTGGCCTGCTGTTCGTGCCACGGCAGGCTATCCTGCTTCCCAAGCGTTTCCCGACCCCAAGGCCAAGGGCTCCTTCACATCCCAGGGGGCGTCGTGCTGGGCCTTCCCCACACTTCCTCCTGGGGAGCGCGGTGACAGACTTGTGCGACCATGCTTCTCTCTCAGGCAGAGGGGATGGTAGGGCAAAGGGTATTTCGCTCCATGCGGGTATCTTCCACCGTGCTGCGGAGACTAGCTCAGGCAAGCAGCAGCAGCATCCCCAAACCCAACTCTGATTTCCCTACGAATGCTGTGCTTTCCCAGGGGAGATGCCCAGGCAAAGAGGCTTTCACTGTATGCGGGTTTCTCCCACCGCCATTTCTCCCACTGGGAGACTGAGCTCAGGCAAGCAGCAGCAGCCCGCCGAACATTTCTCAGCGAATGCTGTGCTTTCGCAGAGGCTTTGCCTTGCAGCGAACAGCACTTCGCCGCTGCTTCCTCAGCAAGGCTTCAGTTTCGTCAGGGAAGAAGAGCTGCGGTAGAGCTGGTGCCTCTTGGGCCTTGCTCTCCGGGGCTCCATGTTCGCGTCCCGGGTTCACACTGCCAGGCCGAACTAAGCAGACAGAGCCACAAAAGTGCAGCAGCGTGCGTTTCCTAGGATGGCACTCTATGCACACTAACATCTCCCGGGTAGGCATCGCTTGGCCTTTTACTCTGGCGCTCAGGAGGACTCGCGGACTTAGCCAGTGCTTTCCCCACAGGAAAGGAGAGGTGACAGGATCCCTGCACACCGCCCGTGCACTGAATAGGGAGCTTTGGGGGACTGTCCCCACTCCTTCCCCTTAAACCCCGTGCCTCCTCCAAGCTTCCACATCCTGGAGGAAGCCAGCATCTGATGGCCAGTTCTTTCTGGGAGTTGTTGCTCGAGTTCAGGGTAGGCGCCTGGTGGCAAGCCCATGTCTCCACCACGGATAGGTGGCCAAGGAGCTGCTGTCTCCTTGAGCCCAAAGGCTCAGGACAGGCATGCTTTCTGCCCAGACTCCTTCCTCAGAGTGGAGCCCTTTCCCCTGCCCTAATCTTCCCCTCGTGTCTCCTTAGCAGCCAGGCTTCCGTCGCTCTGCCGTGACAGACGTGTGGCTTTCCTTAAGGCTCTTTCCACAGGCGCCACCCCGCTTCTCTCTCAGGCAGAGGGGATGCCCAGGCAAAGAGGATTTCGCTCCATGCGGGTTTATTACACCGTGCTGTGGAGACCAGCTCTGTCCAGCAGCAGGCAGCATCCCACAGACCCGACTCTGATTTCCCAAAGAATGCTGTGCTTTCCCAAGGGGATGCCCCGGCAAAGAGGCTTTCGCTCTATGCGGGTTTCTCCCATCGTGCTGCGAATACTAGGCTAAGGCAAGCAGCAAAAGCAGCCCACAGAACCAACTCTGATTTCCCAGCGAGTGCTATGCTTTCGCAGATGTTGTCAGCTTGGCGCGAACCGCACTTCGCTGCTGCTTCCTCAGCAAGGCTTTGGTCGTTCGCTCTGTCGCGGCAGGGATGAAGAGCCCCGGGAGAGCTGGTGCCTCTTGGGCCTTGCATTCCCGGGCTCCCAGTTCGCGCCCGGGGTTCACCTTGCTAAGCCGAACGTAGCAGACACAGCCACAACCCTGCAGCAGCGTGCGTGGCCTAGCATGGCACTCTATGCCCATTACCATCTCCTGGCGTAGGTAAGGCTTTGCCTTTTGCTCCGTCGCTCAGGCAGACTCGGGGTCTAGGCCAGTGCCTTCACCACAGGAGAGAGGAGGCGACAGGATCCCTGCACACGGCCCGTGCACTGGGATGGGGAACTGTGGGGGACTGTCTCCACTCCTTACCAGGCACACCACCTGCCACCCACAACACTGCCACATCTTGGTGGAAGACGGCATCTGACTGCCCGTTTCTCCATGGGTTTGTTTCTGCGAGTTCCGGGTATGGCACCTGGGGGCAAGCCCGACTGCCCTTGGGACAGGTGGCCTAGGAGATGCTCTCCCCTTGGGACCAGAGGCACAGGACAGGCCTGCCATCTGCCCAGACTCCTTCCTCAGAGTGGAGCACGCGCCCCTGCCCTAGTCGTCCCCTCATGTCTCCTTAGCAGCCAGGCTTCGATCTCTCCGCACAGGGAGCGGGTGACACTTGTCTTGCCACTGGCCTGCTGTTCGTGCCACGGCAGGCTATCCTGCTTCCCAAGCGTTTCCCGACCCCAAGGCCAAGGGCTCCTTCTCATCCCAGGGGGCGTCGTGCTGGGCCTTCCCCACACTTCCTCCTGGGGAGCCCGGTGACAGACTTGTGCGACCATGCTTCTCTCTCAGGCAGAGGGGATGGTAGGGCAAAGGGTATTTCGCTCCGGGCGGGTATCTTCCACCGTGCTGCGGAGACTAGCTCAGGCAAGCAGCAGCAGCATCCCCAAACCCAACTCTGATTTCCCTACGAATGCTGTGCTTTCCCAGGGGAGATGCCCAGGCAAAGAGGCTTTCACTGTATGCGGGTTTCTCCCACCGCCATTTCTCCCACTGGGAGACTGAGCTCAGGCAAGCAGCAGCAGCCCGCCGAACATTTCTCAGCGAATGCTGTGCTTTCACAGAGGCTTTGCCTTGCAGCGAACAGCACTTCGCCGCTGCTTCCTCAGCAAGGCTTCAGTTTCGTCAGGGAAGAAGAGCTGCGGTAGAGCTGGTGCCTCTTGGGCCTTGCTCTCCGGGGCTCCATGTTCGCGTCCCGGGTTCACACTGCCAGGCCGAACTAAGCGGACAGAGCCACAAAAGTGCAGCAGCGTGCGTTTCCTAGGATGGCACTCTATGCACACTAACATCTCCCGGGTAGGCATCGCTTGGCCTTTTACTCTGGCGCTCAGGAGGACTCGCGGACTTAGCCAGTGCTTTCCCCACAGGAAAGGAGAGGTGACAGGATCCCTGCACACCGCCCGTGCACTGAATAGGGAGCTTTGGGGGACTGTCCCCACTCCTTCCCCTTAAACCCCGTGCCTCCTCCAAGCTTCCACATCCTGGAGGAAGCCAGCATCTGATGGCCAGTTCTTTCTGGGAGTTGTTGCTCGAGTTCAGGGTAGGCGCCTGGTGGCAAGCCCATGTCTCCACCACGGATAGGTGGCCAAGGAGCTGCTGTCTCCTTGAGCCCAAAGGCTCAGGACAGGCATGCTTTCTGCCCAGACTCCTTCCTCAGAGTGGAGCCCTTTCCCCTGCCCTAATCTTCCCCTCGTGTCTCCTTAGCAGCCAGGCTTCCGTCGCTCTGCCGTGACAGACGTGTCGCTTTCCTTAAGGCTCTTTCCACAGGCACCACCCCGCTTCTCTCTCAGGCAGAGGGGATGCCCAGGCAAAGAGGATTTCGCTCCATGCGGGTTTATTACACCGTGCTGTGGAGACCAGCTCTGTCCAGCAGCAGGCAGCATCCCACAGACCCGACTCTGATTTCCCAAAGAATGCTGTGCTTTCCCAAGGGGATGCCCCGGCAAAGAGGCTTTCGCTCTATGCGGGTTTCTCCCATCGTGCTGCGAATACTAGGCTAAGGCAAGCAGCAAAAGCAGCCCACAGAACCAACTCTGATTTCCCAGCGAGTGCTATGCTTTCGCAGATGTTGTCAGCTTGGCGCGAACCGCACTTCGCTGCTGCTTCCTCAGCAAGGCTTTGGTCGTTCGCTCTGTCGCGGCAGGGATGAAGAGCCCCGGGAGAGCTGGTGCCTCTTGGGCCTTGCATTCCCGGGCTCCCAGTTCGCGCCCGGGGTTCACCTTGCTAAGCCGAACGTAGCAGACACAGCCACAACCCTGCAGCAGCGTGCGTGGCCTAGCATGGCACTCTATGCCCATTACCATCTCCTGGCGTAGGTAAGGCTTTGCCTTTTGCTCCGTCGCTCAGGCAGACTCGGGGTCTAGGCCAGTGCCTTCACCACAGGAGAGAGGAGGCGACAGGATCCCTGCACACGGCCCGTGCACTGGGATGGGGAACTGTGGGGGACTGTCTCCACTCCTTACCAGGCACACCACCTGCCACCCACAACACTGCCACATCTTGGTGGAAGACGGCATCTGACTGCCCGTTTCTCCATGGGTTTGTTTCTGCGAGTTCCGGGTATGGCACCTGGGGGCAAGTCCGACTGCCCTTGGGACAGGTGGCCTAGGAGATGCTCTCCCCTTGGGACCAGAGGCACAGGACAGGCCTGCCTTCTGCCCAGACTCCTTCCTCAGAGTGGAGCACGCGCCCCTGCCCTAGTCGTCCCCTCATGTCTCCTTAGCAGCCAGGCTTCGATCTCTCCGCACAGGGAGCGGGTGACACTTTTCTTGCCACTGGCCTGCTGTTCGTGCCACGGCAGGCTATCCTGCTTCCCAAGCGTTTCCCGACCCCAAGGCCAAGGGCTCCTTCACATCCCAGGGGGCGTCGTGCTGGGCCTTCCCCACACTTCCTCCTGGGGAGCGCGGTGACAGACTTGTGGGACCATGCTTCTCTCTCAGGCAGAGGGGATGGTAGGGCAAAGGGTATTTCGCTCCCTGCGGGTATCTTCCACCGTGCTGCGGAGACTAGCTCAGGCAAGCAGCAGCAGCATCCCCAAACCCAACTCTGATTTCCCTACGAATGCTGTGCTTTCCCAGGGGAGATGCCCAGGCATAGAGGCTTTCACTGTATGCGGGTTTCTCCCACCGCCATTTCTCCCACTGGGAGACTGAGCTCAGGCAAGCAGCAGCAGCCCGCCGAACATTTCTCAGCGAATGCTGTGCTTTCGCAGAGGCTTTGCCTTGCAGCGAACAGCACTTCGCCGCTGCTTCCTCAGCAAGGCTTCAGTTTCGTCAGGGAAGAAGAGCTGCGGTAGAGCTGGTGCCTCTTGGGCCTTGCTCTCCGGGGCTCCATGTTCGCGTCCCGGGTTCACACGGCCAGGCCGAACTAAGCGGACAGAGCCACAAAAGTGCAGCAGCGTGCGTTTCCTAGGATGGCACTCTATGCACACTAACATCTCCCGGGTAGGCATCGCTTGGCCTTTTACTCTGGCGCTCAGGAGGACTCGCGGACTTAGCCAGTGCTTTCCCCACAGGAAAGGAGAGGTGACAGGATCCCTGCACACCGCCCGTGCACTGAATAGGGAGCTTTGGGGGACTGTCCCCACTCCTTCCCCTTAAACCCCGTGCCTCCTCCAAGCTTCCACATCCTGGAGGAAGCCGGCATCTGATGGCCAGTTCTTTCTGGGAGTTGTTTCTCGAGTTCAGGGTAGGCGCCTGGTGGCAAGCCCATGTCTCCACCACGGACAGGTGGTCAAGGAGCTGCTGTCTCCTTGAGCCCAAAGGCTCAGGACAGGCATGCTTTCTGCCCAGACTCCTTCCTCAGAGTGGAGCCCTTTCCCCTGCCCTAATCTTCCCCTCGTGTCTCCTTAGCAGCCAGGCTTCCGTCGCTCTGCCGTGACAGACGTGTGGCTTTCCTTAAGGCTCTTTCCACAGGCGCCACCCCGCTTCTCTCTCAGGCAGAGGGGATGCCCAGGCAAAGAGGATTTCGCTCCATGCGGGTTTATTACACCGTGCTGTGGAGACCAGCTCTGTCCAGCAGCAGGCAGCATCCCACAGACCCGACTCTGATTTCCCAAAGAATGCTGTGCTTTCCCAAGGGGATGCCCCGGCAAAGAGGCTTTCGCTCTATGCGGGTTTCTCCCATCGTGCTGCGAATACTAGGCTAAGGCAAGCAGCAAAAGCAGCCCACAGAACCAACTCTGATTTCCCAGCGAGTGCTATGCTTTCGCAGATGTTGTCAGCTTGGCGCGAACCGCACTTCGCTGCTGCTTCCTCAGCAAGGCTTTGGTCGTTCGCTCTGTCGCGGCAGGGATGAAGAGCCCCGGGAGAGCTGGTGCCTCTTGGGCCTTGCATTCCCGGGCTCCCAGTTCGCGCCCGGGGTTCACCTTGCTAAGCCGAACTAAGCAGACACAGCCACAACCCTGCAGCAGCGTGCGTGGCCTAGCATGGCACTCTATGCCCATTACCATCTCCTGGCGTAGGTAAGGCTTTGCCTTTTGCTCCGTCGCTCAGGCAGACTCGGGGTCTAGGCCAGTGCCTTCACCACAGGAGAGAGGAGGCGACAGGATCCCTGCACACGGCCCGTGCACTGGGATGGGGAACTGTGGGGGACGGTCTCCAATCCTTACCAGGCACACCACCTGCCACCCACAACACTGCCACATCTTGGTGGAAGACGGCATCTGACTGCCCGTTTCTCCATGGGTTTGTTTCTGCGAGTTCCGGGTATGGCACCTGGGGGCAAGCCCGACTGCCCTTGGGACAGGTGGCCTAGGAGATGCTCTCCCCTTGGGACCAGAGGCACAGGACAGGCCTGCCATCTGCCCAGACTCCTTCCTCAGAGTGGAGCACGCGCCCCTGCCCTAGTCGTCCCCTCATGTCTCCTTAGCAGCCAGGCTTCGATCTCTCCGCACAGGGAGCGGGTGACACTTTTCTTGCCACTGGCCTGCTGTTCGTGCCACGGCAGGCTATCCTGCTTCCCAAGCGTTTCCCGACCCCAAGGCCAAGGGCTCCTTCTCATCCCAGGGGGCGTCGTGCTGGGCCTTCCCCACACTTCCTCCTGGGGAGCGCGGTGACAGACTTGTGCGACCATGCTTCTCTCTCAGGCAGAGGGGATGGTAGGGCAAAGGGTATTTCGCTCCATGCGGGTATCTTCCACCGTGCTGCGGAGACTAGCTCAGGCAAGCAGCAGCAGCATCCCCAAACCCAACTCTGATTTCCCTACGAATGCTGTGCTTTCCCAGGGGAGATGCCCAGGCAAAGAGGCTTTCACTGTATGCGGGTTTCTCCCACCGCCATTTCTCCCACTGGGAGACTGAGCTCAGGCAAGCAGCAGCAGCCCGCCGAACATTTCTCAGCGAATGCTGTGCTTTCGCAGAGGCTTTGCCTTGCAGCGAACAGCACTTCGCCGCTGCTTCCTCAGCAAGGCTTCAGTTTCGTCAGGGAAGAAGAGCTGCGGTAGAGCTGGTGCCTCTTGGGCCTTGCTCTCCGGGGCTCCATGTTCGCGTCCCGGGTTCACACTGCCAGGCCGAACTAAGCGGACAGAGCCACAAAAGTGCAGCAGCGTGCGTTTCCTAGGATGGCACTCTATGCACACTAACATCTCCCGGGTAGGCATCGCTTGGCCTTTTACTCTGGCGCTCAGGAGGACTCGCGGACTTAGCCAGTGCTTTCCCCACAGGAAAGGAGAGGTGACAGGATCCCTGCACACCGCCCGTGCACTGAATAGGGAGCTTTGGGGGACTGTCCCCACTCCTTCCCCTTAAACCCCGTGCCTCCTCCAAGCTTCCACATCCTGGAGGAAGCCAGCATCTGATGGCCAGTTCTTTCTGGGAGTTGTTGCTCGAGTTCAGGGTAGGCGCCTGGTGGCAAGCCCATGTCTCCACCACGGATAGGTGGCCAAGGAGCTGCTGTCTCCTTGAGCCCAAAGGCTCAGGACAGGCATGCTTTCTGCCCAGACTCCTTCCTCAGAGTGGAGCCCTTTCCCCTGCCCTAATCTTCCCCTCGTGTCTCCTTAGCAGCCAGGCTTCCGTCGCTCTGCCGTGACAGACGTGTGGCTTTCCTTAAGGCTCTTTCCACAGGCGCCACCCCGCTTCTCTCTCAGGCAGAGGGGATGCCCAGGCAAAGAGGATTTCGCTCCATGCGGGTTTATTACACCGTGCTGTGGAGACCAGCTCTGTCCAGCAGCAGGCAGCATCCCACAGACCCGACTCTGATTTCCCAAAGAATGCTGTGCTTTCCCAAGGGGATGCCCCGGCAAAGAGGCTTTCGCTCTATGCGGGTTTCTCCCATCGTGCTGCGAATACTAGGCTAAGGCAAGCAGCAAAAGCAGCCCACAGAACCAACTCTGATTTCCCAGCGAGTGCTATGCTTTCGCAGATGTTGTCAGCTTGGCGCGAACCGCACTTCGCTGCTGCTTCCTCAGCAAGGCTTTGGTCGTTCGCTCTGTCGCGGCAGGGATGAAGAGCCCCGGGAGAGCTGGTGCCTCTTGGGCCTTGCATTCCCGGGCTCCCAGTTCGCGCCCGGGGTTCACCTTGCTAAGCCGAACTAAGCAGACACAGCCACAACCCTGCAGCAGCGTGCGTGGCCTAGCATGGCACTCTATGCCCATTACCATCTCCTGGCGTAGGTAAGGCTTTGCCTTTTGCTCCGTCGCTCAGGCAGACTCGGGGTCTAGGCCAGTGCCTTCACCACAGGAGAGAGGAGGCGACAGGATCCCTGCACACGGCCCGTGCACTGGGATGGGGAACTGTGGGGGACTGTCTCCACTCCTTACCAGGCACACCACCTGCCACCCACAACACTGCCACATCTTGGTGGAAGACGGCATCTGACTGCCCGTTTCTCCATGGGTTTGTTTCTGCGAGTTCCGGGTATGGCACCTGGGGGCAAGCCCGACTGCCCTTGGGACAGGTGGCCTAGGAGATGCTCTCCCCTTGGGACCAGAGGCACAGGACAGGCCTGCCATCTGCCCAGACTCCTTCCTCTGAGTGGAGCACGCGCCCCTGCCCTAGTCGTCCCCTCATGTCTCCTTAGCAGCCAGGCTTCGATCTCTCCGCACAGGGAGCGGGTGACACTTTTCTTGCCACTGGCCTGCTGTTCGTGCCACGGCAGGCTATCCTGCTTCCCAAGCGTTTCCCGACCCCAAGGCCAAGGGCTCCTTCTCATCCCAGGGGGCGTCGTGCTGGGCCTTCCCCACACTTCCTCCTGGGGAGCGCGGTGACAGACTTGTGCGACCATGCTTCTCTCTCAGGCAGAGGGGATGGTAGGGCAAAGGGTATTTCGCTCCATGCGGGTATCTTCCACCGTGCTGCGGAGACTAGCTCAGGCAAGCAGCAGCAGCATCCCCAAACCCAACTCTGATTTCCCTACGAATGCTGTGCTTTCCCAGGGGAGATGCCCAGGCAAAGAGGCTTTCACTGTATGCGGGTTTCTCCCACCGCCATTTCTCCCACTGGGAGACTGAGCTCAGGCAAGCAGCAGCAGCCCGCCGAACATTTCTCAGCGAATGCTGTGCTTTCGCAGAGGCTTTGCCTTGCAGCGAACAGCACTTCGCCGCTGCTTCCTCAGCAAGGCTTCAGTTTCGTCAGGGAAGAAGAGCTGCGGTAGAGCTGGTGCCTCTTGGGCCTTGCTCTCCGGGGCTCCATGTTCGCGTCCCGGGTTCACACTGCCAGGCCGAACTAAGCGGACAGAGCCACAAAAGTGCAGCAGCGTGCGTTTCCTAGGATGGCACTCTATGCACACTAACATCTCCCGGGTAGGCATCGCTTGGCCTTTTACTCTGGCGCTCAGGAGGACTCGCGGACTTAGCCAGTGCTTTCCCCACAGGAAAGGAGAGGTGACAGGATCCCTGCACACCGCCCGTGCACTGAATAGGGAGCTTTGGGGGACTGTCCCCACTCCTTCCCCTTAAACCCCGTGCCTCCTCCAAGCTTCCACATCCTGGAGGAAGCCAGCATCTGATGGCCAGTTCTTTCTGGGAGTTGTTGCTCGAGTTCAGGGTAGGCGCCTGGTGGCAAGCCCATGTCTCCACCACGGATAGGTGGCCAAGGAGCTGCTGTCTCCTTGAGCCCAAAGGCTCAGGACAGGCATGCTTTCTGCCCAGACTCCTTCCTCAGAGTGGAGCCCTTTCCCCTGCCCTAATCTTCCCCTCGTGTCTCCTTAGCAGCCAGGCTTCCGTCGCTCTGCCGTGACAGACGTGTGGCTTTCCTTAAGGCTATTTCCACAGGCGCCACCCCGCTTCTCTCTCAGGCAGAGGGGATGCCCAGGCAAAGAGGATTTCGCTCCATGCGGGTTTATTACACCGTGCTGTGGAGACCAGCTCTGTCCAGCAGCAGGCAGCATCCCACAGACCCGACTCTGATTTCCCAAAGAATGCTGTGCTTTCCCAAGGGGATGCCCCGGCAAAGAGGCTTTCGCTCTATGCGGGTTTCTCCCATCGTGCTGCGAATACTAGGCTAAGGCAAGCAGCAAAAGCAGCCCACAGAACCAACTCTGATTTCCCAGCGAGTGCTATGCTTTCGCAGATGTTGTCAGCTTGGCGCGAACCGCACTTCGCTGCTGCTTCCTCAGCAAGGCTTTGGTCGTTCGCTCTGTCGCGGCAGGGATGAAGAGCCCCGGGAGAGCTGGTGCCTCTTGGGCCTTGCATTCCCGGGCTCCCAGTTCGCGCCCGGGGTTCACCTTGCTAAGCCGAACGTAGCAGACACAGCCACAACCCTGCAGCAGCGTGCGTGGCCTAGCATGGCACTCTATGCCCATTACCATCTCCTGGCGTAGGTAAGGCTTTGCCTTTTGCTCCGTCGCTCAGGCAGACTCGGGGTCTAGGCCAGTGCCTTCACCACAGGAGAGAGGAGGCGACAGGATCCCTGCACACGGCCCGTGCACTGGGATGGGGAACTGTGGGGGACTGTCTCCACTCCTTACCAGGCACACCACCTGCCACCCACAACACTGCCACATCTTGGTGGAAGACGGCATCTGACTGCCCGTTTCTCCATGGGTTTGTTTCTGCGAGTTCCGGGTATGGCACCTGGGGGCAAGCCCGACTGCCCTTGGGACAGGTGGCCTAGGAGATGCTCTCCCCTTGGGACCAGAGGCACAGGAAAGGCCTGCCAACTGCCCAGACTCCTTCCTCAGACTGGAGCACGCGCCCCTGCCCTAGTCGTCCCCTCATGTCTCCTTAGCAGCCAGGCTTCGATCTCTCCGCACAGGGAGCGGGTGACACTTTTCTTGCCACTGGCCTGCTGTTCGTGCCACGGCAGGCTATCCTGCTTCCCAAGCGTTTCCCGACCCCAAGGCCAAGGGCTCCTTCTCATCCCAGGGGGCGTCGTGCTGGGCCTTCCCCACACTTCCTTCTGGGGAGCGCGGTGACAGACTTGTGGGACCATGCTTCTCTCTCAGGCAGAGGGGATGGTAGGGCAAAGGGTATTTCGCTCCATGCGGGTATCTTCCACCGTGCTGCGGAGACTAGCTCAGGCAAGCAGCAGCAGCATCCCCAAACCCAACTCTGATTTCCCTACGAATGCTGTGCTTTCCCAGGGGAGATGCCCAGGCAAAGAGGCTTTCACTGTATGCGGGTTTCTCCCACCGCCATTTCTCCCACTGGGAGACTGAGCTCAGGCAAGCAGCAGCAGCCCGCCGAACATTTCTCAGCGAATGCTGTGCTTTCGCAGAGGCTTTGCCTTGCAGCGAACAGCACTTCGCCGCTGCTTCCTCAGCAAGGCTTCAGTTTCGTCAGGGAAGAAGAACTGCGGTAGAGCTGGTGCCTCTTGGGCCTTGCTCTCCGGGGCTCCATGTTCGCGTCCCGTGTTCACACTGCCAGGCCGAACTAAGCGGACAGAGCCACAAAAGTGCAGCAGCGTGCGTTTCCTAGGATGGCACTCTATGCACACTAACATCTCCCGGGTAGGCATCGCTTGGCCTTTTACTCTGGCGCTCAGGAGGACTCGCGGACTTAGCCAGTGCTTTCCCCACAGGAAAGGAGAGGTGACAGGATCCCTGCACACCGCCCGTGCACTGAATAGGGAGCTTTGGGGGACTGTCCCCACTCCTTCCCCTTAAACCCCGTGCCTCCTCCAAGCTTCCACATCCTGGAGGAAGCCAGCATCTGATGGCCAGTTCTTTCTGGGAGTTGTTGCTCGAGTTCAGGGTAGGCGCCTGGTGGCAAGCCCATGTCTCCACCACGGATAGGTGGCCAAGGAGCTGCTGTCTCCTTGAGCCCAAAGGCTCAGGACAGGCATGCTTTCTGCCCAGACTCCTTCCTCAGAGTGGAGCCCTTTCCCCTGCCCTAATCTTCCCCTCGTGTCTCCTTAGCAGCCAGGCTTCCGTCGCTCTGCCGTGACAGACGTGTCGCTTTCCTTAAGGCTCTTTCCACAGGCGCCACCCCGCTTCTCTCTCAGGCAGAGGGGATGCCCAGGCAAAGAGGATTTCGCTCCATGCGGGTTTATTACACCGTGCTGTGGAGACCAGCTCTGTCCAGCAGCAGGCAGCATCCCACAGACCCGACTCTGATTTCCCAAAGAATGCTGTGCTTTCCCAAGGGGATGCCCCGGCAAAGAGGCTTTCGCTCTATGCGGGTTTCTCCCATCGTGCTGGGAATACTAGGCTAAGGCAAGCAGCAAAAGCAGCCCACAGAACCAACTCTGATTTCCCAGCGAGTGCTATGCTTTCGCAGATGTTGTCAGCTTGGCGCGAACCGCACTTCGCTGCTGCTTCCTCAGCAAGGCTTTGGTCGTTCGCTCTGTCGCGGCAGGGATGAAGAGCCCCGGGAGAGCTGGTGCCTCTTGGGCCTTGCATTCCCGGGCTCCCAGTTCGCGCCCGGGGTTCACCTTGCTAAGCCGAACGTAGCAGACACAGCCACAACCCTGCAGCAGCGTGCGTGGCCTAGCATGGCACTCTATGCCCATTACCATCTCCTGGCGTAGGTACGGCTTTGCCTTTTGCTCCGTCGCTCAGGCAGACTCGGGGTCTAGGCCAGTGCCTTCACCACAGGAGAGAGGAGGCGACAGGATCCCTGCACACGGCCCGTGCACTGGGATGGGGAACTGTGGGGGACTGTCTCCACTCCTTACCAGGCACACCACCTGCCACCCACAACACTGCCACATCTTGGTGGAAGACGGCATCTGACTGCCCGTTTCTCCATGGGTTTGTTTCTGCGAGTTCCGGGTATGGCACCTGGGGGCAAGCCCGACTGCCCTTGGGACAGGTGGCCTAGGAGATGCTCTCCCCTTGGGACCAGAGGCACAGGACAGGCCTGCCATCTGCCCAGACTCCTTCCTCAGAGTGGAGCACGCGCCCCTGCCCTAGTCGTCCCCTCATGTCTCCTTAGCAGCCAGGCTTCGATCTCTCCGCACAGGGAGCGGGTGACACTTTTCTTGCCACTGGCCTGCTGTTCGTGCCACGGCAGGCTATCCTGCTTCCCAAGCGTTTCCCGACCCCAAGGCCAAGGGCTCCTTCTCATCCCAGGGGGCGTCGTGCTGGGCCTTCCCCACACTTCCTCCTGGGGAGCGCGGTGACAGACTTGTGCGACCATGCTTCTCTCTCAGGCAGAGGGGATGGTAGGGCAAAGGGTATTTCGCTCCATGCGGGTATCTTCCACCGTGCTGCGGAGACTAGCTCAGGCAAGCAGCAGCAGCATCCCCAAACCCAACTCTGATTTCCCTACGAATGCTGTGCTTTCCCAGGGGAGATGCCCAGGCAAAGAGGCTTTCACTGTATGCGGGTTTCTCCCACCGCCATTTCTCCCACTGGGAGACTGAGCTCAGGCAAGCAGCAGCAGCCCGCCGAACATTTCTCAGCGAATGCTGTGCTTTCGCAGAGGCTTTGCCTTGCAGCGAACAGCACTTCGCCGCTGCTTCCTCAGCAAGGCTTCAGTTTCGTCAGGGAAGAAGAGCTGCGGTAGAGCTGGTGCCTCTTGGGCCTTGCTCTCCGGGGCTCCATGTTCGCGTCCCGGGTTCACACTGCCAGGCCGAACTAAGCGGACAGAGCCACAAAAGTGCAGCAGCGTGCGTTTCCTAGGATGGCACTCTATGCACACTAACATCTCCCGGGTAGGCATCGCTTGGCCTTTTACTCTGGCGCTCAGGAGGACTCGCGGACTTAGCCAGTGCTTTCCCCACAGGAAAGGAGAGGTGACAGGATCCCTGCACACCGCCCGTGCACTGAATAGGGAGCTTTGGGGGACTGTCCCCACTCCTTCCCCTTAAACCCCGTGCCTCCTCCAAGCTTCCACATCCTGCAGGAAGCCAGCATCTGATGGCCAGTTCTTTCTGGGAGTTGTTGCTCGAGTTCAGGGTAGGCGCCTGGTGGCAAGCCCATGTCTCCACCATGGATAGGTGGCCAAGGAGCTGCTGTCTCCTTGAGCCCAAAGGCTCAGGACAGGCATGCTTTCTGCCCAGACTCCTTCCTCAGAGTGGAGCCCTTTCCCCTGCCCTAATCTTCCCCTCGTGTCTCCTTAGCAGCCAGGCTTCCGTCGCTCTGCCGTGACAGACGTGTCGCTTTCCTTAAGGCTCTTTCCACAGGCGCCACCCCGCTTCTCTCTCAGGCAGAGGGGATGCCCAGGCAAAGAGGATTTCGCTCCATGCGGGTTTATTACACCGTGCTGTGGAGACCAGCTCTGTCCAGCAGCAGGCAGCATCCCACAGACCCGACTCTGATTTCCCAAAGAATGCTGTGCTTTCCCAAGGGGATGCCCCGGCAAAGAGGCTTTCGCTCTATGCGGGTTTCTCCCATCGTGCTGGGAATACTAGGCTAAGGCAAGCAGCAAAAGCAGCCCACAGAACCAACTCTGATTTCCCAGCGAGTGCTATGCTTTCGCAGATGTTGTCAGCTTGGCGCGAACCGCACTTCGCTGCTGCTTCCTCAGCAAGGCTTTGGTCGTTCGCTCTGTCACGGCAGGGATGAAGAGCCCCGGGAGAGCTGGTGCCTCTTGGGCCTTGCATTCCCGGGCTCCCAGTTCGCGCCCGGGGTTCACCTTGCTAAGCCGAACGTAGCAGACACAGCCACAACCCTGCAGCAGCGTGCGTGGCCTAGCATGGCACTCTATGCCCATTACCATCTCCTGGCGTAGGTACGGCTTTGCCTTTTGCTCCGTCGCTCAGGCAGACTCGGGGTCTAGGCCAGTGCCTTCACCACAGGAGAGAGGAGGCGACAGGATCCCTGCACACGGCCCGTGCACTGGGATGGGGAACTGTGGGGGACGGTCTCCAATCCTTACCAGGCACACCACCTGCCACCCACAACACTGCCACATCTTGGTGGAAGACGGCATCTGACTGCCCGTTTCTCCATGGGTTTGTTTCTGCGAGTTCCGGGTATGGCACCTGGGGGCAAGCCCGACTGCCCTTGGGACAGGTGGCCTAGGAGATGCTCTCCCCTTGGGACCAGAGGCACAGGACAGGCCTGCCATCTGCCCAGACTCCTTCCTCAGAGTGGAGCACGCGCCCCTGCCCTAGTCGTCCCCTCATGTCTCCTTAGCAGCCAGGCTTCGATCTCTCCGCACAGGGAGCGGGTGACACTTTTCTTGCCACTGGCCTGCTGTTCGTGCCACGGCAGGCTATCCTGCTTCCCAAGCGTTTCCCGACCCCAAGGCCAAGGGCTCCTTCTCATCCCAGGGGGCGTCGTGCTGGGCCTTCCCCACACTTCCTCCTGGGGAGCGCGGTGACAGACTTGTGCGACCATGCTTCTCTCTCAGGCAGAGGGGATGGTAGGGCAAAGGGTATTTCGCTCCATGCGGGTATCTTCCACCGTGCTGCGGAGACTAGCTCAGGCAAGCAGCAGCAGCATCCCCAAACCCAACTCTGATTTCCCTACGA